>NW_026595568.1:0-43413 GCF_907164565.1 Psammomys obesus | reverse complement strand
CATCTATCTATCTCTCTATCATCTATCTATCTATCTATCTATCTATCTATCTATCTATCTATCTATCATCTATCTTCCCCCTCTGGTTCTGGTCCCCTCTCTTTCTCCCTTGCGGGTGAGTTTCTTTTACAACCTGTTGGTTTCCTAATGTACATGTCAGCAAGTGTGGCCATGGATTCTCAGCTTTCACTGCCCCAGTCCCAGTGTTTGCACACTGTGCTCCCTGCTCTGTCCTTGCTTTTCTGCTCTGTGCTACAACTCTGAGCTTGTTTCTTTTCTGTACACATGGGGTCTCCTCTGTTTTGGAGCTGTGTCCTGTGGGTGAATCGTACTTTCTTTAACCCACATTCTGTTGGTGGATACCTAGCTTCTTCTGGATCCCTGCTAGCTCTAGCCACGCTGCAGTAAAGAGCGTCGCTCTGACCAGACAGGTGTTATCTGGGGGAAGGACTGACTGGTAAAAAGAAACATGATTTTCTGCCTACTCCTCTGCTCCAGCGCCTCACATGCTCCTATACATTGGTGGCTGCTTTCCTGCAAAGGTCAGTCCGTTTTCACCTGCTGACCTCCCACTCCCCCTCTTTACTCTGCTAACAGCCTCCTCTGCCTCACCCTGGCAGCCTTTGGCTGGGCCTTTCCTACAGGGAGGAAGGGATATGGGAACAGGGGCTGAAAGCAGATGGTTGGGAGCAGAGATGATGACTTCGCGCCCCCACCCCCTTCCCAAGGGACCCAGAGTTCTGGATCTAATTCAAATGTTATTATTGAGATAATGCACTTCAATAAAACTCTTGCTTTGCGTGTGACAGGCCTATAGGAGGGGCCTGTTCACTGTTAGTGGTAGACTCATCTGCCTTCCAGAAACTGTGTCATCAAGAGAGGTTTTTTTATTTCTCTCTCTCTCTCTCTTTCTTTCTGTGTGTGTGTTTGTAAGTATACACATTATTGTGTGTGCATGCTGGTGTCATCCACAGTAACTCTTCACCTTATTTTTCTTTTTTACTTTGAGACGCAGTCTCTATTATGTAGCTCTGGCTGTCATGGAACTTGCTGTGTAGACCAGGCTGGCCTAGAACTCACAGAGATCCACCTGTCTCTCGCCCCTAGTGCCGGGATTACAGCTGTGCACTGCTACCTCCCCAACCTTTCACCGTGTTTTTGAGACACGGTCTTTCACTGACTCTGGAATTGGTTAGACCGCTTCCCAGGCTGCCCTGGAATCCTCCTGCCTCTGCTGTGATTATAAGGGTGTGCTACCCTGCCTGGCTTCTACATGGCTCTCTGGATACTGAACTTGAGTCTTCATGCTTTTGTGGCAAGGATTCACTCTCTGAGACATCTCCTTAGCCCTTGAAACCGAGTCTTTGCCTTCTTCTGCACTTGCCAGTGTAGGCTGCCCTGGGGCTTCATGGGCGCAAACATGGAGCCCCTGGCTCAGAACACTTTCCATTCTTGATATGTTTATAACAACCCTAGTCCTTCAGGCATTTGTCTGAGGCAAGATGTGACTTCAAGGTTTCCTTCTTTGCCTTCCTTCCTTCCTTCCTTCCTTCCTTCCTTCCTTCCTTCCTTCCTTCCTTCCTTCCCTCCTCCCTCCCTCCCACCATCCCTTCCTTCCCTTCTTTTGCCCACTGGGAATTGAATGCTGGGTCTGGCTCATGCTGAGAGAGTGGTCTCCCAGTATTTACCTCCCCAGTGGCTTATGGTGCATGTGTTCCCACTGAAGTCTGTTTCTGGCTTGGGTGCTGGTGTGTGGGCCTGGGCGTCCGGCATTAATGGGAGGTGGGAGTTGAGGTGTCTCCTGCTCCAGCTGTGGGTTTAGGGCGATGGGGCTGTGGCGTTTGCACCAGCCACCCCATTCTGGGTTCTAGCTTTCCCAAGGCTTGTCTCCACAGGGACTCCCTGCATCGGAGCCTGTCGTGCGGTGCTGAGACCCGGGGCCTCAGGCCCAGCTCTAAGAGCAGCCAGTGTGGCAGAGGGTGGCTTCTGGGTCACAAAGCTCGGACTACATGTTGAGTCCCATACCCCGATCCTCTGTGTCTCCTAGCTCTGCAGCAAGATCCTGGAAAAGACGGCAAACCCTCAGTGGAACCAGAGTATCACCCTGCCTGCAATGGTGAGCGGGGACCCTAGCAGGCTCAGCGCCTTGTGCTCCCTGAGTCCTGCTGGCAGCCTTGGCTTCTGCTCAACTAGGGGTTGATCTTCTCACTCAGATCCCTTTCCTCCCTCAGTTTCCCTCTATGTGTGAAAAAATGAGGATTCGTGTCATGGACTGGTGAGTTCTGGATCCTCAAAGGGGTGGGAGTGGGGTCTCCAGGGGTCCTTGGGCCTGTCATTTTCATGTACCTGTGCTGCTGCTGTGACAGAGGGGCAGGCTAGGAGGGCTTTGGGCAGTTATGGGGCAATCAGGACCTGGGATGCTGTGCTGACAGCAGAGAAAGAGGTCACAGCCAGGGACAGTGAAGAGCCCTCTCTGGAGGGTTCCTGAGGAGTTGCTTTGATAAGTCATGAGTAAGGGCCACGTGCAGGTTGTGGGAGCCATGTCAACTTCTTTTCCCTGTGGGATGGAATGGAAGAAGAGCTCCACCCCCATGTTGGAGTTGTGGGTTACATTTCCTGAGTAGGGGTCATCATTGTAGGTGTTGAGTGGGTCAGGACAGTAGCCTGTGAGTGTCTTAGAATCTTACCACTTGGTGAACACCAACTTGCAGGCCAGGGCTGTGTCCAGAAAGCACCTTCCACACTTGTGAGTTTATCATGACAAGGTGGCATTGTCCTGCTTCATAGAGGAAGACGCAGGGAGGAGAGACCAAATGACCTGTCTGAGGTGACAGTTCAGGGGCCCAAAGTGAATCCCAGCTGGAGCTGGGATTTTGCCTGACCATGCTGTCTCTCACAGCAGCAGTAAGGAGGCCACCTTTCTCAGACTTGAGGGGATGTCAGGGCCCAAGCTCCACAAGCTCCAGGCAGTAGGCTTTCCACAAAGAGCAAGCTGTCCTTTCTCTGCCCCCAGAAGGGCTGGTCATGTGGCTCCCTGGCCATTCTCCTTTGGTTGCAGGCCCATTGCACCCCCAACTAGGAGGATAATGAGAGACCAGGGGAAAAACCCCAGGCCGCAGAACCATTAAAGTGTGTGCCAGTTCCCCAGGCCTAAAGAAAACAGATTGAGAGAATTAGAGGGAAAGAAGTGTGGGCAGGGGGCAGGGAGAGGTCCTGAGGTCTGCCACGGCTGGTGTGAGCCTCGGGGAAGGGGAAGCGGTTTGGTGGAAAGGTCCGCTTTGCGTTCCCAGAGCCATCTCTGCATGTCAGCTGGCAGTGACTGTGCCGGGCTGACTGGGGTAGCCTGGTGTGCGTGTGTGTGTGTGCGCGTGCGTGCGTGCATCTGTGTGGGTGCGTGTGGGGGTGGTTGGCCCCGTGGATTGTGGCTGTCCCTGGCCCGACTCCCTTGGAGCCATGTCAAAGCTATCAGCATACTGTACAATCCAAACACATTACAGAATCTGGTGGCTGCATCTCTGGCTTGGGTTGAAGTGGCACTTTTATTGTGAATCTATTTTGAGACTCACTGTTTTCCAAAAGCCCCAAGCCCCCAAACCCAGCTCTTGGCCAGAAAGCAGCCACTGCTCAAGCTTCTCTCCAGAACACACAGGCGAACTCCTCCTGTCACCTGAACCTTAGAAATATGACGCTGTGCATGTGGCTCCGTAACTTAATCTTCCACTCGAGGCTTCAAGAATTCCTTTTTCATTAAAAAACAAAATTCCTCAGGGCTGGAGAGATGGCTCAGTGGCTAAGAGCACTTACTGCTCTTTCAGAGGATCAGGGTTCAGCTCCCAGCGCCCACCACGTGTAGCTCATGATTGCCTGTAACTGCAGTTCCAGGGAATGCGTTTCGGCCTCTGTGGGCAACTGCATGTAGGACACATAGACTTGTTCAGTATGTGTATGTGCGTGTGTATGTGTGTGTGTGTGTGTGTGTGTGTGTGTGTGTGTGTGTGTGTATATGTATATGTATACATTAAAAAAAAACCTTCTCACTAACCTCCTCACTAGAAACCACCTCCAAAGGAGCAACAAACACCACCCGCTCTTCCTCTCCGACCCCTTTAGACAAGGCCAGAAATGGAAGCCCAGTCCCTTTTAAAATGTCCCCAGCTTGCTTAGTCTCTGAGGCATCAGCTTAGGCCCCTATCAGTGCAACAGAAACCAAGAGAGGGGCGTGATGTCAGGCAGTGGTGCTGGTCTCCTCTAGGAAGCTTCCTCATGATGTGGCTTACCAGGAGCTGTGATTTGAATCTGGGCTGAGAGGCCGCTCATTCTTCCTCATGCAACCCCTGTCCCAAGGGGAATGCCAAAAGTCAGACTCACTCCCCTTTCTGGGAAATCTGAAGAGAAAGGAAGGGCTAGCGACTGGGCTACCCAGGGGGTTAGGGTGAAGAGGAACATGAACTCAGTGTGCCTTTGGTGCTGGATGGATCTGCCAGAGTGCTCACAGTGGGGAGGGAGACCCCGGAAAACCAAGAGGAGGGGTTGGGAGTGTGCAGGAGAACCTTCCTGAGGGATCCAGGGTCTGCCCAGGCTGGCATGCTGACCTCTGCCATAGTAATTCTTGTCTGTGGGTCTGTCCCTTGAATCACACGTGATTCAGCACCCGTGGCCTCTGTCCACTGGAACCCTGAGCCTTCTCTTCTCACACAAAAATGTCTCCGGACAGCCATGTATGCTCTGGGTGAGATCCCTTAGGTGGAGAATCCTGGTCCCATCCTGAGGAAGGGACAGGTGGGGTGGTCAGGGCTCTGGGATTCTCCTGCCTCAGAGCTCTGTATGTGAGATGTTATTTTAGTGTGTGTGTGTCCTGTGAATGCAATGAGGTGCAAATGGAAGTTAGAGGATAACTTTATGGAGGCTGCTGTCTCCTCTATTCTTTCACCTCTATTTGAGTGCAGTGATCAACCTCAGGTTACACGGCTTTCAAGGCAAGTGCCTTTACATGCTGAACCATCTCACCAGCCCTCGGGTAACTGATTGTCTCAATGTCAGCACCCTCACCTGAAGCTGGGGCCCATCATAGTACATACCTGCGAGGGCTGCTGGGGGTCCTGAGAATTAAGTAACGGGGTGCCTTTATTGACTGGTTGATGGAGTGTGTGTGTATTATGTGTGGCAGATGTGTGCATATGTGCATACACGCATGTGGGGCCAGGTGTCAAGTCCTCAACCTTCTCTGCTTTAGTTTTAGAGATAAGGCCTCTCTTTAATCCTGCGGCTTGTGATTTAGGTGAGACTGGCTGGCCGCCTGCCTCACCTAGCTCTGCTCCTCCCTTCTGGCTGACACAGGAAGGGCCTTCGTGCCTCCACACCTAAGTTCCTCACCCCGCAGCCGATGATAAACAGCACTTGGTCTCTAAGCAGTTGTGAAGCTCCTTTGGGATAAAGGTTGAACATGCGTTGTCACAGCTAAAGTCTCTATAAAGGCAGAGCACAGCAGCACTGGCCCCTGCCGTGGCCTCTGAGCTGGCTTCCTGGAGCACCTCTGGAGCTTGGCATTTCTTGGGCTTCCAGGACCTTTTGGGTCTAGAAACTTCTCCTCAGCAGCTTCCTTCCTGCTCCCCATCCTGCCTGCCTCTGGCCTTCTCCCTGCCAGCCTGGGATGGTGGCCCCTGTAATCCACCTGACATGGAGTATAAGGCTGTCAAGAAAAATAGTCACCCCTCGGGGTATCTTGAGCAAGTTTCCTGTCCAGTCTCTTCTCCCTTGGGCTTCCCAGGCCTCAGTAGAAGACTGGACGCCTGGCAATCAGTCACCAAGGTCGCTTCCTTCTTGAGTGGGCCGTGTCCTGTGACTGCCTCGCTCATGCCCTCTTCCCATCCCTGTTCCAGGGACCGCCTCACTCACAACGACACTGTGGCCACCACCTACTTGGGCATGTCGAAAATCTCTGCCACTGGAGGAGAAATAGAAGGTATGTCCTGCTTGCTCTCTGTCTGCCCCATCCCTGCTCATTCTATTTCATCCCTCGGATTGGAGAGCCTGCAGGCTCGGGGGCATTGTCAGGCCTCTGTGATTCATTTCTCAGCGAGAGCTCCTACTGTAGCCCTGGTACACACTGGATAGTCCAAAGGCGTCCCATCAGTCCCGAGGGGCACGTGCCGGGTTCCACCCCGGCCCCGAGTGCCCGAGTGCCCAGTGTTCCTATTTTGCAATGGGTTTTATCGATCTACTAAAATGTAACCTATTTTCAATTTGTAAAAAAAAAAAAAAGTAACAGTGAGCCAGGAAGTGGTGCCACACTTGGGAGGCAGAAGCAACTGCATCTTGATGAGTTTGAGGCTAGCCTGGTCTACAAAGTGAGCTCCAGGACAGCCAAGGCTACACAGAGAAACTCTGACTCAAAAAAAAAAAAAAAAAAAAGTAACTAGTGGTCCAAAAGAAGACCACACTTTCCCATGAGATGCCCTTAAGTCCGTCACCACAGGAAAGAACAGTGTCTGAGACTCCTGGGAGATGCTCACGTGACGTGCACCTATACACACTAAAATGAGTCATTTGCTCACTGCTTTTTGTTACTTGGCAATACTAGGCTGAGGTCTTAGTTTCTTGTAATTAGGGATTCTTCTAGAACACTTTTTTTTTTTTGGCAGTCCTGGAGATTGAACCCAGGACCTTGTACATGGCCGCTGAGCACTCTCTCCACTGATTTACATCCCTAGCCTTAGAATACAACTGTAATAAATCTATGTTCCATTGCGAGTGCACACAATCAAATGAGCTAGTTGATGTGGCGCTCAGTCATCCTCTGATGTTTCTTCCTTATAAAGAACTTTGTAATGAATGCTTTCATAGCGGAGTTTCATGCTGTGCATAGTTACGGCAACAGCATGAGTCTGGAAAGATGGCATAGATGTTAAAAGCATCTTCTGCTCTTGCAGAGGGCCAGGATTTAGTTCCCAGCACCCCCGCGAGGCTGCGCACAACTACCTGTAGCTCCAGTTCCAGGGGATCTGACACCTTCTTCTGGCCTTTGAGGGCACCTGTGTGCATCTGCTGTACATACACATGCAGGAAAACACACAGGATAAGATGGTTTGTGTGTTGGGGCTGAACTCAGTGCTTCCGATGTGCTAGGCACGCACTCTGCCACTGAGCTCTGCCGCAGCTCTTGAGTGCTCTCTCACCTAGAGTCAAGCTGTCAACAGATTGTAGCACTTTCAAAGCCTTCTGTCAGTACTGAAGGTGGCCGTCAGAAGGTTGAACTAATGTGCGCTCAGAATCCTCCATACACTTGATGCCACTGTTCTGACGTGGCTAAAACAATACTGGAGTTGAGCGTGGTGGTGCAGGTATGGAATCCTAGGTCTTGGGATGTAGAGGAAGGAAGATCAGGAGTTCAAGTTCATCCTCAGTGACAAAGTGAATTCAAGGTCAGCCTGGGTTACCAGAGGCCCTCACTTAAAACCAAACCAAACTACAACAAACCCGGAAAACAACAAAGAGAATTTTATTAATTTAAAGGTTAAATTAATTTTTTCATTTCATTGACACAGTGAAGTGGGCCAACTGTACATTTTAATTTTGTATGTATTGTACATATATGTATAAAATATGTTATTTATACATACATGTATATGTTATATGTTACATATATATGTTATAGCTATTCAGTCTCCATGACTGTGAGCACTAACTTTGAGCTTACTCATAAAAAGTTCTTGTCAGTTATATTTGAATACTTTCTGACAGACAGAAATTAAATTTGCATGTTGCCAAACCTGTTAATCTCTTACTTAGCAAGTAAGGCAGTGAACTACCATCACCTCCTCAAAATTGTTTTTTGGTGATGTCAGCAACGCACTTTTCCTGTCTCCATCTCCAGATGCCATCTTTCTCATGTCCTCAATCCACAGTGTCTCTCGAGCTCAGCCCTGGGTTCTCTGTGATCTTCAGTTGGTCTTCTTCTTAGGCTTGCTTTTGGTATCTGGGTTATGCTGGCCCTGTAAAATTAATCGGAAAGATTTAAAGTCGTTTAACATCTGGGAACAGTTTATATAACATAGAATATAGTCTTTTGAGGGTTTGAAATTAGTCACCCATGAAACCACGTGGGCTTGATGCCCTTTTTGAGTGGGCGTAGTGATGCTCTTTATAAACTTTTCAGCTTCTCTTGTGATCATTGCTATTTTTAGGTTATTTTTGCTCTTGTCAATTTTGATAATTTATGTTTTCTTAGCAAAACATCCATATATTTACAGTGTTTCTCACAGTGACTTCTAGAATTTAGGCACTTTTTTCTACCTGTGCCATTTCTCTCTTCTTTAATGTGTTTGACTTTTCTTTTTTCTTTTTTCCCCCCCTCAATTAGCCTTCCAGCCTTCAAAACAAAAACTTTTATAGATGTCTCAGTTCTGGGTTCCTTCGCTTTGTTTAGACTTATTTTGCTATTTCCTTCTCAGATTTTCTAACTACCTTGTGTTTATTTTTAAAGTTTCTTATTTAAGTAACACAAGTTTGGTTTCTGCTTTATAGGCCATGTACAAATATTTGACAAACTTCTAGGTTTTATTTAAGTCGTTTTTTCCCCTTTTGAGTTAGTCTTATGCAGTCTAGGCTGACCTTGAACTTGTGTCTGCAAGGTGACCTTCAGCTCTGGATCTTCCCGACTCCACCTTTCAAGTGTGAAGTACTCAGCCACATGCATGCGCGCCTGCTTTGTGTGCTGCCTGTGAAAAACTCAGAGCTCTGTGCATGCAGGCAACCTCTGCCAGCGAGCCACACCTCCAGCCTTTCTTTAACAAGCTTATTTCCCCTCAATACATAACACACTTTGAATTTGTTCTGCTGCCTGTTCTGAGAAAAGTCTTGACTTGTTTCCTTGTGGGAATCTTGACTAGATTCTGAATGTATCTAGAAGATGCTCATGCAGAATTTATCTCTAACTTCCAAGAAGCAGTTTGTTGGTGATCCTGTTGTGTGAACATTGCTGAGTGTGCTCCCACAAACTGAGGCGCCGTGATACCTCCACACGGCCACCTTTGTACTGGAAGCTCACGGTTAGCTGTTTGCAGACTTGGTTGGATTCTTTCTGAGACAGGTGTCTTGAGTTGAATGACGTAGTCAAGTCTCTGCCGTGGATGGCTGAAGGCAGGATGGCTGCTGCTGACAGTGCTGGCTGTGCAGCCCGCTGGGGCTCAAGGTCTCTGTGCCAGGGGTCACTCAGTCTCCTCTCTACAAAGCAGGGCGCCTTGCTCCCTCTTCAGGACCCAGTGGGCTGCCCGCTTGTGTGTCCTCTGGTGTCGGGTGTTCAGAAGCAGTTGGACACTTGTGCTGGGCTGCCCTCAGCAGCATCCATCTTGATGGTTTTCTTCTCTTCCCCCCAGAAGTTACCCCAAAGGCTGCATCCCCTTGTCTTATTGCCTGAATTTGAGAACCCCAAACTCTTTCTTGTAGCATTCAGATGGAGGCTCTCCTGAACCTTCGGACCGCATCTCCCTGATTGGAAGCACTCTGTGCCCCTCTAAGATGGAGGCTTTCATGGATAGCGAAGTCCTGTCTGGCATTCCGCCCCCTCTTTCACTGTTATTCACGTGCTAGTGAGGGCCCCGTAGGCATATCTGCACGGCCCGGGCAGGGTCTCTGTCCATCTCGGCTACTCTGCAGCTTTGGTGGTTCATGTGCCTCATTCCTGGGGTTTCTCATCCCTCCTTTTTAACTCTTCTGAAGCATTTTTCAAAATAAAATGCCCTTGAGACAGAGTCACAGCTGTAGCCCTGGGCGGGCCTGGCACTGGCGTCTCCTCTGGGTTCTGGTGTACGGTGGTCAGAAGACGCCAGCCTTGAACCCAGAGAGATCTGCCTGTCTCTGCCTGGAGTATCTAAATTAAAGGTATATCTTGCACACTTGGCTTTTTTTTTTTTTTTTTTTAAGGTAGGGTGTCATGCATCCCAAACTGGCATGATCTCACAGTGTAGCCTAAACTTCTGACCCTCCTGTCTCCAGTCCCCCAAGTACTGACATTACAGACATGTGTCACCATGTCCGATTTACATGGTATGAGAGACTGAACATAGGGGTTCACGCATAGGTACTCCACCAGCTGAGCTGTGTCCCCGGTCTCCAGAGGCTTCTAGTTCAGAAAATCCCTAGTGCACAGCGAAGTTGAGGATTATCCGGTGAAGCCCTTGGTGTCTAGAACTGATCTGCCATTCTGACTCCATCACCGAGTCTTTGAGCTGTTCACACAGAGATACTTGTGGAAGGCACGCTAAAGGGACTGCCCTTCCCTCTCAGCTGTGAGGATGCTGCTCTCCAGAGTGTAGCCTGCATGGGGAGGTGGTCAGAGGTTTTGGTGAGCTGCTGCTTTGCACATACAGGCAGAAGCAGGAGACGGGGGGAGCATCTTAATGTGGGGGACACAGAGGCAGTTCTGGCCACCCTGGGGGTCTCAAGTCTTCTTCAGTTTTCAGACTGGGTGCTGTCTCTGCATCCAGAAACTAATGATGGTCAAGGCACAGTATGTCGTTTTTGAGTGGTTGTGTGTGTGTGTGTGTGTGTGTGTGTGTGTGTGAAGTTTCTGATATGACACAGCTATGCCTCTGTCCTCAGCCATCTGATGAGTTTAGGCTCCCCCAGCCCTATCAGCCTTCATCTTGATATATTCTTTTTATTGTATAATCATTTGTCCTGTTTATTTATTCCATTAATTAATTGACTAAATAAAGTAATACATTTACTAATTAATAAATCAATAAATAAAATAGATTACTAACAATAATTGATTCACTTGCTCGTTGTTCTGAGAATTGAATTTAGGGCCTTGGCCATGCTGGCAGGCACTGTGCTCGGTGTCTAGCTAGCTAGCCCCTGTCACCCTGCTTTTGAAGAGTTGAGGAACTTCTCTCCATGGTCACTAGATGGTGCTGAAGCCGGGAGCAACGTGTGTGCTGCAGCGGTGGAGCCGGAGGCTAGACCACAGGCTAGACCACAGGCTAGACCTCAGGCTAGACCGCAGGCTAGACCACAGGCTAGACCGCAGACCAGCTCAAACCAGCTCACCGCTTCTGGCTGTGCAGCCAGAGGGCTAGATCAGTGTGACAGCAGAGTTAAATTTATTGTTCAAACTGGGTTATCCTTTGGGACTTCCCTGGTTCCCTGGTCCCTTCGTGGAGAGGTGGGCCCTTCCTCAGGTGGCAGCACCTGTCCAGTCTGAAGGTTGTGTCTTTCTTTGCTCGGCTGATTCTCTCCCTAGCTGGAAAGCCCCTCTTGCGACAAGTGCCTGCCACTTTCCTTACCTGTTTTGTATCCTTCTTCCCGAGGCAGGCAGGCACACTGCCTTATTTTCTCTCTTCTCCCCAAACGCAACACAAACTGGACTGATGTTGGTTAGAGTGTGCACCCAGTGTTCAGGAGGCCTGGGTTCCACCCAGCACCATACAAACAGGGCATGGTGCCATGTGTCCGGTAGCCCAGCCCTTGAACGCTAGAGGCAGAAGGACTAGGAGTTTGAGGTCATCCTTGGTCGCACGGCGAGTGTGACCCACCAGGCTAACTAATGAGACCCTGTCACCTAACAGCACAACAAACGGCTCAAACAAAACCCACTTCTTTCTCTTTCAGCCTTGAGGTTTCTGATGGGATGGATTAGCCCGGAGTTTTGTTTTTGTGTTCTTGTTTTTGTCCCCAGCAAGGACAGGACCTAACACTAAGCTCGTAGGCACTTCTGCCCACAAGTTTGCCTGGGCACACTGAAGTATTTTTTGGACCCTATGCACCAATGTATTAAGGGGAGACTTTTTTTTAAAAGGAGGATGTATTCTCCTTAGATGTGGAAGTTCTTTTGGAAGGCAGTAGGCGTATGGACCTGTGTCACTGGCAGGCGTCTTGGACACTTTCACCCATAAGGACATTGTGCTGCAGGACAGCACTGAGAAAACGAAAGTTGTCTTTGGACGATGGAAGACAGTGAATTTCTCAGCAGTCTCTCCTTTCCCATCCTGCCTGGCCTGGGCGGGTGTCAGGCAGCCAAAGCCATGGGCTTGGGGCTCTGCCGAGCCTTGGGAGCTGGCTGGGCTGGCTGGAGGTAATGGCTTGGCTTCTCCAGGGTACACACGTGTCCCTAGGAACCGCCTGCTGAGCTGTGACTTGTGGCTGGCAGCCTGCTCTGTCCCTTGCAGTTTCTCCAGGTGAGGGAGCTGGGCTTCACTCTCTCAGTAAAAAGCTGGGCGTGTTCATTTGGGACTTGGGGCTTCCTTGGGCCCAACTCTCCCGGCTCAGGGAAAACACAGCGAAACACTTGTGTTTTGGCAGAAAGACGAGCAGGACTAAATAGAGGCTTTGTGTTGGGTGGCTCCTCTGCTCACCCTGCCCTTGACTTTATGAGCTGTCTGCAGACACAGGGGTGAGAACCTGGGGAGAACCACGCATCAGAGGCTCGTGACCTGGGAAACACTGGCCTAAGACCTCGGCAGGACCCTGCCGGGGCCACTGCCATAGCTGCTTATGGTTCCTAGATGAACGAATACACGAATGGACAAGGAGGCCTGTGCAATTCTAGCCGCCAGCAGCAGGTAATGGTTAGCTTGCTGGTGAGACGGTAGACAACTGTCTCTGCCTGGGGGCCAGATTAGAACCCAGTCCCTGGCCAGAGCGCTCAGGGGTCCTATCTATGGCGCTGGTTTCATTAGTCCCTGATAACAGGCTCCTCCTGCTCAGCATCATTTGGAAGGAAATTAAAGCAGAATCTGGGGACCAAAGCTGTGCCTGTTAGGTCACCCTTCCAGGCTCAAAACTCTCCTATGCCAGGGGCCCATTTCAGTTCCTATAGATAAGAACATCTTCACGAGGCACAATTTCTGCCACATTGGTTCTCGCCAGCCAGCGTTGGTGGCCAAGATCTGGCTTCAGGGATCTGAGTGCCAACCCAGGGACTTGTCCTCTTTAGGTCTTCAGCCTCAACTCCCCAGCCATGCCTTTTCCCTTTTCCCCCAAGAGTCCTTTCTTGAGCCTTCCAGAGCTGTCCAACCTGGATTCTTTGGGACACATTAAATCCAGGTGCCCAAGCCACATCCTGAGGGTTATAGGAGAACATGTACATTTGTTTTGAGTGATACTGGAGCATAACAAGACATTTTGGGCTTCTTGTGACGAGTGGACTGTTCATTGGTTAATCCTCTAGGCGTTCCTAGCAACGGTAATAAAACTGTGGGAAAAGCAAAGGCTAGAATATTTTCATTAAATTTACTTAATGCGTGTGCGTGCATGTGTGTACATGCGTATGCTAGTGGACATCTGTCTCTTATCTTCACCACAGCCAGCTGGTGCTAGGAGACAGGCCCAGGTGGCTGGCTGCCGTTGAGGAAATAGTGTGATCTGTGGCAGTACCAGAAATGCCCACTAGGTGGAGATGTTGTGCCTTGAATGGCTTTGGCTCAGCACTCTGGGGCACAAGTGTCAATCTGTTTGGGTTTGGAGCTCTGGGTGTTCCCTGGTCCACAATGGCTCTTTCATGTTTCCCTTTTCATGTTTCTTTCTCTGCACCATTCCTCCTAATTTACCTGTATATAATGCAGAAAAACCACATTTTCTTTTGTGTGTTGTTTCTTGAGTATATTGAATGGAGGTCCAGGTCAGGAGGTGCTTTGGGCGGTGTGGCTGGAGTTGGGGGAGGGTGTGTGCCTCCCTTTGTTGCGCACCCACAGCGCCCGTCTGCCGGCTCTCCAGCCAGACTCCTGTTCACGCAACCATTCTCCACCCCGTTCAGCCACGCCCATCCTAACCCTCTTCCATTTCTTTATGCTTAGAGGAGCCAGCAGGTGTGCTCAAGCGCCCACAAGCCTCTGACCGTACGTTGCTGTCGCCCAGGGGACCACGAGGGGATGGGACGTGGGGGTTTCTGCTGAAGGGGAATTTTCTGACTTGCATGAAGGGGACTGAGCAGCAGCCAGGCCCCTGAGCTGACCACTGGCAAGTTGCAGCCACTGGGTAACTGATATGACTTCCTCGCAAAGCTTTGAAGCCAGCTTCCTCTGGTTCTCCCAGACCCTTCCTGAGCTCGTTGCCTCGGCTGATGCTTCTAACATGGGGGACATAGTGGGCCAGGGGGATTGTGAGCTATCTTGGGGATTTGGAGGTGGCCAGGGGAATGAGAAAGGCTAGAATCATAATTCACGAGGTAACGTGTAATTGTGATGACTGACACGAGCAGTTAGTAGTGTTTCTCCGAGTCCCCTTATTCCAAGGCTTCCCCTTTGCTTCCCGAAGCCGGGGCCCGTCTGCACTGGGGCCTGGGGGAGGAAATACGTGGAAAGGTGATAGGCAGGAGAGCTCCAGCTGCCCCCTGCCGTGTCCCAGCAGCATGGCTTAGGGTGTGCGGCCTCAGGCCCTGCTGAGCAGGCCTCTGCAGAGGTCTTTTCCCCTGCGCTTGCCCTCACTCATCCTTGTGTGGACAGAGCTCGATGGTCCTGGTGGTGGTGGTTCTGCCTTGAGCATTCTGGCAATGTCCTCTGAAAGGAAGGCCCTGCTGTTGCAGGGTTTCAGAGGCTAGCCTGTGGGGGCCTGTCCCAGGAAGGGTAGCTGTGGCCTTGTCAAGAGAACAGTCTGCTGGGAAGAGGGGCTGATGAGAGGACATGAAGAGGCAGAGGGAGGTGGCTCCTCTGGTCTCCAGGAGCTGGGACCACCTCTGCTCCCCCCTCCACCATGGCCTGAGCCCCAGCTTGTGTGCGGCCCAGCTGAGTGTGTTGCATCCTTGCTGTCCAGGGGTCAGTCACATCTCTGAGCCTCCGTTTCCCCATCTGTGGAACACGACTAATAAGATAGTAGATGTGGTCTCATTTCAGCCTAGCGAGGACTCGGGACAGAGCGGGGTGCTACGTTCATTGCTCGTCTTACCAGTTATTGTGTACAGGGGCCACATAATGGTCATGTGGGGGACACTGAGGGCTAGAGATGGAATCCGATCTGACAGTGGCTGGGTGGCGCGGTAGGAAGATCCCCAGGGCCGCCTCTCTGACGCCTGCTTGTACCTTCCAGTGGATGACAACCTGGGCTTCCTCCCCACTTTTGGGCCCTGCTATGTGAACCTCTATGGCAGTCCCCGGGAGTTCACAGGCTTCCCAGATCCTTATGCAGAGCTCAACACAGGAAAGGTGAGCAGCCGCACGCCTCCCTGAGGGTTCCCAGGCTGGCCTGGCAGTGTCTGAGCCCAGATGGCATTCCATGGACCTTATGAGGCTTCAACAGAGGACATCCTTCTATTTGGCTCTCTGGCCTCTTTCTCCTGGGCCAGTTGGACCTGTTCGCTGTCTATTCCAGGAGGCCCAGGCCCGTCTCCCTCGGGTTATAAGGCTTGGACGGGCTGGAGGATTGGTGGATCCCATTCTGTAGGGGTGGGTTGTGCTATGTTGTCATGTCTTGTGTTTCCTTACTCTTACCCTTCGCTGGTGACCTGGCTTTCTCCTGCAGGGAGAGGGTGTGGCTTATCGGGGCAGGCTTCTGTTGTCCCTGGAGACCAGACTGGTGGAGCACAGTGAGCAGAAGGTGGAAGACCTTCCTGCTGATGATATCCTGCGGGTGGAGGTGAGGCCGTGCTTTGGCAGACCGCCGGGTGCCCCTTGGGTGGCTGAGTACCGTGGTGGAGGGCCTTCAGCGTGACCCTCATTTACTATGGCGGCACTTCTCAGGGCCTCTGAGTCTCAGCTGTGAGGGGGGTGTTGCACTGTCCCACCACAGGAAGCTTTGAGGTTTAAGGGAGATAAGTGAAAGTGGCATACAAGCTCACACTCAATACAGCTAGCAATGAGGTCAGCTAGACACCATTTACCATCCGTGTCTTCAAATCCAGCATGCTGCAAGGCTAGTAACTCCATTTACAGGCGAAGGCTCAAAGGCCCAGAAATACTAGAGCCATGCATGGTATTCAGGAGCATTCAGACCCTGCAGTTAGCTACCTCGGGTTTCCCTGCTGGTCCTCCCCCCTGCCAGTTGCCTTAGTTTCCCTGTGTGCAGTCATATTTACCTTAGGAGATGGTGAGAAGAGACTTGCTGTCTGCACACAGTAGGCACACATCTGTGATCTGTCATCCCTGTTCACATGCTTTGAAACCGAGCTTTTTAGCTCCTTCCCCCACAGCTTTCCGAAGAGGTGACTGTAATAAAATCACATTGCTACATATCAAGACACGTGAATGTTTTACATTGTCTCAGCCCTATGCCTTGGGCTCAGAGGGGCCCTACTGAAGCTGCACATCCTGAGCGCATGGCTGAGGCCTGTGCAGGCTGCAGGGCTGTCTGGGGTGTGTGTGTGTGCGTGTGTGATCACTGAGAACTCTCAGCCCCTTTAAGGGGCAGATGAGGTGTAGGCTTCCCTGGGGGGCACTGCGGGAGACTCTGCTCTGTGGACGTGGTGGTGCCATCGATGCTGGTTTGGATTAAGGAGTAGCCTGACCTTGGAGGAGCAGATCATATTAGGAAACATGAGCAAATGTGCACGGACCTGCAGTGAGTTTGTTCACTCAGTAACCAAGGCTGGAGGCTGTTCCTTTGGACCTTGTGTCACTCTTCCCAGCCGGATGGAGTTTCCGGGTCCCGGTCACAGCTAGGGCCTGCCCTCTACGGATTCACACTGCTGGGTGTCTTGCTTGTCTCCTTGTGATCTCTGGCCTTCTCACTCTGCCTGCAGAAATACCTTCGGAGGCGCAAATACTCCCTCTTTGCTGCCTTCTACTCAGCCACAATGCTGCAGGATGTAGACGATGCTATTCAGTTCGAAGTGAGCATCGGGAACTACGGGAACAAATTTGACACCACCTGCCTGCCGCTGGCCTCCACCACCCAGTACAGCCGGGCAGTCTTTGATGGTGGGTGAGGCTAGAAGGGACCTGGGTCCTAGGGCAGATGCCAAACCCTAAAGCTTGCCTCTGTGGGAACCACAGCAAACCTTTTGGGGTGCTCCTCCTCTTCACTTCTGTGCTATCCCTCATACACCTCTTGTGGGGGGCATTTCACCCATAGTTTGGACTCCCGCAGGCTCTGCAGCTGCCCTTGTCTGGAGCCATCTCCATCAGTCCATGGGGTCTGGGGGCTTGGCTTGGAGACCATGGTGATGTGAGCTTGGGTTTCCCAGAGGCATTCTATCAGCCCAACAGTCTGCCCCGTCTCCCTACCCCCAAAGTGTGCTCAGGTGCTGGAAACTATCAGCCACACCACAAGCATTTAAGGGGAGAGGACCTGTCTCTTATCTTGAGTTCTCTCTCAAGCTGGGCTAGTTACAAAAGCTCAGTGGCCTCACTCCCTGCCCTGCAGAGCGGCATTTCACTGCCCCATGGCCTCTGCCCAGCGCTCAGGCCCCTCTCCCCTCCCTGCAGGGTGCCACTACTATTACTTGCCTTGGGGCAACGTGAAGCCCGTGGTGGTACTGTCCTCATACTGGGAAGACATCAGCCATCGGATCGAGACTCAGAACCAGCTCCTCAGGATCGCTGACCGGCTGGTGAGTCCTGGCCAGACAGGGTGCCTGGCCTCTCGCCCTGCCAGAAATATCTGCAGGCTTGAAGAGACCGGGTAGCAAGGGTGGCGGGGACCCCAGGTGAATGTGGGAGACACTGAGAGACAACTGCAGGGTCAGTACATGCTTGGTGCTTATTGTTAGATGCCTCTAGTTGTGCCAGAAACTTCTAGCCAGGAGCCAGAAGCTGGGGCTCCAAACTTAGATCCAGGTGGCCTTGGTGGCTGCCGAGGGAGAGGTGTGGGTGTGGAGGAGGGAACTAAGGATCTGTCACGGGGGCAATGAGAGGATGCGGGAAGGACCATATCTAGGCTATCTCAGCAAGGACTCTGGAGGATGAGGAGGGTCTGGGAGGAAGATGGCTCTCTAGGGAGCTTGTGGAGCTTGGGCTGCCAGGACTTGTGGAGCTTGGGCTGTCAGAACTTGGTCCCTTTCTCTTGGGGAGATGAAGGGCTGTGAGAGAAATGATCTGGGGTTCCAAGCTAGGAACCTGGAGAGAGGTCCAGAGTGTCTGAATGTGGGGGTAGTTCTGCTTTGGGGTAAGGAAAGGCTTCTGAGAACCAGCCTCTGTCCTGGTCTGCCTGGCGCTTGGACAGGCATGTAGGAGAATCTTGAGAGGGCACAGATGGAGAGGCAAAGGGAGGGGAGAAGGATGCTGGGAAGCTGCTGGCTGCTTCAGGCAGTGGCTCCAGGCTTCCTTCCAGAGAGCATCACCCGAGGGAGGAACGTGTGGCTACTTGGCAGGAACGAGGGGCAGCACAGGGGAGGAAGGGCTGAAGAGACCTGGGGGTGGCCGAGGAGCACAGCTGCAAGGGGTGATGTCCTTGCAATTGGCCTGTGTGGTGGTGGGCAGCTAATGCCGTAGGGAGAACTTGGAGTTGAGGCTGTGCAAACTTGCTGTCGTGCTGTCCTCTGGACTCCTTACCAGAAGTCCACAGTTCCGGGATAGCAGGGACTGTTTTCTTTCTAGGGTTTGTCCTCCAGGGTGGAGCACACATGCTCTGGTGGAGAGGGCTATTTGGGGGACTGAGGCTGCCGTGGGCCTGACGGTGTGTCTGAGGTTGGCCTCTGCCTTCCAGCCCAGGCCTTTGCCCTGAGAAGGGGAGCAGACGCAACTCCAAAGGAGCCAGCTCTGGGAGTCTGGTCCTTCTGCCCAGTGGTGGCCGCATGGCTGCTGGGGGAGGCTGGCTGGGTCTGGATCTGGCGGTGTGGCTGGCTTCAGAAAGAACTGACCAGGGTAGTCTCAGGGGGCTTCACTCTCTTGTGGGGCTGTGAAGAAGCTCATGTTCCATGTGTGAGCCTGGGGATCTGAGAGCTGGGGTGAGGGCAGTCTGGAAGGTTTGGAAGCCAGGATTGAGTCTGGCTTTGCCCTTTCCTGCTCAGTGGAAGGGCCGGGGGAGGGGTTGGGTCACCCTCCGTGGTGATACTCCTGACCTAGGCTTGCCTGTCCCACAGGAGGCTAGCCTGGAGCAGGTCCACCTGGCTCTGAAGGCACAGTGCTCCTCCGAGGACATGGACGCCCTGGTGGCTCAGCTGACAGAGGAGCTGCTTGCGGACTGCAGGTAGGGTGTTGGCACCCTCAGACGCCTCTCCTGACTCAGGACTGCCTCCTCGGGAGTGTGCATGTGTGTGGTGAGCAGAAGCACATCTCCCAGCCACGCTTGGCCAGCAGTCTGGCCGGTGCCGAGCCCAGAGCTGGTGGAGCCGGCCTCGGCCTCAGGAGTTGAAAAGGTGACGTTTTGAACAGGTCATAAATCTCCCCAGAGCAGCAGCAGCAGCTGTGGGCTGGGCAAGCCGGTTCACCTGAATGGGAAGCATTGTGTGTCTGATCCCGGACTCCTAGCTCCCTGATGGAATCTCCAGGAGAAGCTGGGGCGAGGGCACCCCTCCTTCCCCCAAGGCCTGTTGTCAGGGACCGTGTTTTCTGTTTAGGCGTTCACTGCACTGGTGAACAAAAAGGGGGCCAGGCAGTGAGGGAGAATGGGAATGCGGGTCAGCCGAGAGGCTCACCTCAACCTCTATCTCTTCCACATCCAGGAGGTAGGGTGGTCACTGAAGTTGAGCTTGGCGTGAAGAATGACTACTTAATAATATCTAATCGGCCAATGACTGACGCTGCGGAGAGGCTTTAGTAAAAGGAACTATGATTACCACAATGACAGATGCAGGGAAACCAGGAAGCCTGCGCCTCACCGCAGCCTGGTGGCTTTCAGTAGCCCTGCTTCCTCCGGCCTTGGTTTCTCAGCTATGAAACAGACTTTGTCCTAGCCATCTGCATTCTACAGGGTTCCGAGTGACAGCAGCCACCCCGGCCCCATCCTATCTTCTCCTCCCTCAGGCTAGCTGGAGAGCCCTGGAGAAGGGGATCAGAGAAATGCCCTCATCGTGAGAGATGTGTAACTGGTGGCTAGGCACCTCCATACCCTGGTTAGGAAGTGTGCTTTTACCTGGATAAAGCGTTGATCCCAAAGGAACAGCTCCGCCCCTGCTCCACCCCAAGCAGGCCATTCCTCCGTTCCCCACACCTTACCTTCCCAACTCAGGCTCAGCCCCAGCTGTGTTGATAAGGGAACAACTCAGCCCTCTAGGTATGATGGGGAGGGAGAGGCCTGGTCTGCGGGCAGATACAGCTGGCAGTGGCACTCAGGGAATCTTCCCAAAGAAGGGCTGCCTGGTGGAAATGTTAGGGGAGGAAGTGGAGAGGGCACTCCCCAGGCTAAGGCCTGTAGTCCTACGACGCCTGCTGTCTCCAGGTGCACCCAGGATGGCTGACGCCTAACAGGACAGGTTTGGGGGCTTTGTCAAGGAGAGCCCAAACTTGGGGATGTTGAGGAGGAAGCAGACTCCTGGGTCAGAGGCGATGAGAGAGGAGACGCAGGCCTGCAAAGTGAGCTAAGAGACAGGCGGCTAGGCAGTGGTGCTGGAGAGGTAAATGTGGGGGAGCTGACGGGTTTTGTGACAGCACTGTGCTGAGACGTTTGCGCGTATTCACTAAGCACCGGACTCTGCGCATACCATCCCCTGAGGGCCGAATAAGGAGACCGAGGTACACCGAGACTTACCAACACATCCAGTTCACATGTCAAATGAGTGGAAGACTATCCTTGTGCTACAGACAGGGCCTGGGGAAGGCCTGGGGTGGTTCCCTAGCTGTGGCCACAATAGCTGGGTGGGCTTTGGGGCTTAGCAGGAGGGAAGCTGAGCGGGAGTGATGAGGCATGAGGGAACTGGCCCTGGCCTGGAGGGGAAGGGAGTGGGGGGCTGTAGGGACACACAGGGCCACCTCAGCCTACGGGGGTGCCAGGATGGAGCATCTTCTCAGACTATCCTGTACTTAGGTCATGCCTACAGACAGGCCGCTGTGCCCGGTGATGCCGCTTCTGAGACAGTGGCTGCCAGAGCATGGGTCTCTGCAGTACTGCTCATGGCAGTTGTGTGTGTGTGGGGGGGGAGGGGGGGTAGGCAAGTCTGTGGAGCTGGAAATGCTTGGGCCCAACCCCTGACAAGTCTGAGATTCGGGGACATTGGAGGCTGAGGGAATTGGGTCCAGGCTCTTCTCAGTGGCCTCTCCGGGAGGATTTGTCTGAAACTCTGTCAAGCTAGGCTCTTGTGTCACTCTCCTGGGGGGAGGGGGGAGACACCCAGGGCTCTTTGAGGCATCAGCCTAGTACAGGACCTTGGAGTCGGGGTGTGTTCCCATCCTCTTGGGGTGTCTGACAGGATCTTCAGGGAAGAGACTCCAGATTCATCCCTTCAGGCACCATCTGAGGCCACCCCATGCTGCTCCAGGCTTCAGCAGGTGTCAAGGCAGACCAGGCCTGATTGATGGCTGTCAGCCTTACTGTCTCCAGCTAGGGCACTTCCCTTGCTCACCCTGAGCCTCCTTCCCTTGTGCCAATGTAGCAAAGCCCTCTTCTCTGGGTTCTGGATTCCCTGGGCCCCCTCTGCCTCATGGGTCTGTCTTGCCTGGCTGTCTGAGGCCACATATGTCCCCAAGGGTTCCATTACCATATCCCCTTGGACCTAGGGGACACCACCTTCAGAGATCACAGCACAGACCCTAGCAGCTCCCACAGCCTTCATCTCCTCTCTCCTCCCCAGCCCAGAGCTGTCCCCCTTCCCTCCTCCATCTCCCTCCCCCTCCTTCCCTCGGTAAGCATCAGGGAGAGGATGCTTTTCCACACAAGGTACCTAATAGCCTTCAGGCCTTCTGAGACATTGCTGGCTTGCTGGACACTCCCCATCCCATAATGTGCCCTTTGCCCCTCTGTACTTTCTGCCCGCCATGTTGTTCCATCGGCTTTGAAGCCCTTCCTAGCATTCTGCACCTGGGTAGCTCACGTCGGTCTGGTCAGTCTTGCAGGTACAGATCGGAGCCATTTTTCCCGGGGGTTGGGGGTAACTCCAAGGCTGTGGGGGAGTGGCATGCTGCCGCAGTTTCTCCTCAGGAGAGGGCGAAGTTGGGGGAGAGTCATCTCTTCGGACTGAAGAATGAGGCCAGTTCATTCTCCAGGGGACTGGCCAGGATACAGTCACCTACTAGGTCCCCAGAGACAGGCGGCGACTTGGTGAGCCCTGCTGTGGCCACCGTCCTTCGCAGGCGTGCAGCTTCCTGCCAGACTCCCTTTCCATACCCCTGTACTGGAGCTTCCTGGGTGTGGGGAAAGTGTGAGGGCGTCTTGTGAGCGCCAGGACTGGGCTTGGCTGGTCAAGGGAGGCTTGGTTGGGTGGTCTGCTGGAGGGTCCTCCGCAGTCTCTGACCTTGGCTGGGCTTCTCCAGCCCTCTGCTCCGGGCCCCTCACCCACCACGCGCAGCCTCCGCCCGCTGCCGCCGGCCCGGGGCTGCCGTCCGCGGCACCCTCGGGGCAGTAAATATTATATTACCACAGGGTGTGCAGTACGTGACCTGAGACGGGCCCCGGGGCTTAAGTTTCCCCGAGATGGAGCTCGCGCACCCGCTCCCCCCACCCTAAAAATTCAATTAAAAAAAATAACAGGAAAGACGCAGCGCGCCGAGGGCCTGCCAGAGCGGTGCCGCGGCGCTCCGGCGGTAATTGGTTCTGCATAGCTCGGGGAAATTGGCAGAAAAAATAAATCAGCCGGGAGCCGGGAGTCCAGACGCTGCGGGGAGGGGGCGGGGGCTGCAGCGCGGAGCAGGCCTGGCGCAGCGTTGACGAATGTCCTGTTTGAGGCCAGGGGCTGGGCCAGCTGGAGGGTCCGCGTGGGGAGGGAGGACCGGAGCCCACCCCTTCTTTTCTGGCCTTCCCCGTGGCTGTGCCCATACAGCCCCGGGACGGCGTGGAGCGTCCGTCTGTGGGGCTCTTAGCCCCTGTGCGCTGGGTCAGGAACTCTTCGCCCCGACTCATGATGGAGTTTAACTTAACTCCTCACTTGGGCTTCAGCGCTGTTATTTGAGGGCCGCGGTACCCCAGCTATGCTCAGAAGGCTTTCCAAAGCTCGGGATTCTGGGAGGGCCGTCTTGAGGCAGCCAGCGTGGATGCTTTTGTGTTCACGGCTGCTGGCCTCCCCACAGTGTCTGCAGTAGCTAGTCAGGGGTCCATAAATTTCCTTCTTAGGGAAAGTGTGCACCAACACAGAAGGGATTTATTTTAGTGTGGGACAACTTAGCCCCTGGCCTCTGCCCTAGACTACACAAGGGGCAGTATATGGACCGGCTAGGTCCCCTGATAGCTTTCAGTCAGCTGGGGGGGGGGGACACACATACAAATAAAATCCACTAGACTGGAGGTTGAGTGAGATCCCAAAAGGATAGCTTGGGAATAAGGAGGCAGAAGTAGGAAGGCCAGGGTGTGTGAGAAGGCTTCCTGGAGCAGGCAGGTCACTGGGGTGAGCACCCAAAATGCTGGCAGGGGACGGGGACCCTATCAATGTACATACTTCGGTTCAGGCACCTGCCTCTGCGTTGTGCGGAGCCTGGTTGAACAAGCACATTCCACCTGTTTCTCATAGCCAGCCCCTGTGTGACATCCGTGAAATACCTTCTGCCACCCACCTTGATCAGTACCTGTTCCGGCTGCGCACCCGTCACCTGAGCCAGATCAAAGAAGCTGCTCTGGCCTTGAAGCTTGGTCACAGTGACCTCCCCACCACCTTGGAGCAGGCTGAGGACTGGCTTCTGCATCTCCGTGCCCTGGCTGAGGAGGTAGTGAATCCTGAGGGGCGTTCTTCAGCTTTCCCGCCTCCTGTAACGTTGACCAAATGTTTACACCGTTTACATTCCTGGGTCTGTTGCTAGGTGACCTTGGGGCAGGTCACTTAATCATCTGAGTCTTAGTAAGCCCATTTGCAGGGCAGCATGCTTACCGGCATTACTGTGCCCAACTCAGAACCTGGCACACAGTAGGTACTCAACAGATGGACCCCAGCCCACTGAAGGATGTCAGTGCAAGGCTGGTACCAGAACCCAGCATGTCTGGCTCTAGTTTCATGTTGCAGCCTGCTTCCCCAGGGACCTCACTCCTTCTGGTCCACTCGTGCCTGTCTTAGGCAATATGGGTGGTAGGTTGGGGTGGAACCTGGACGTGGGCAGGGAGAGCATATCTGGAACAGAGGGCTGGAGAAGGGAAATGGGAAAGGCTTTTTGGAAAGGGGTGAAGAACCCTAGAGTTTCCTTGGGCAGGCTGGTTATCACATGACCAGTTCCCTGGGCATATCCTCATCATGGTAGGGACTGCCGCACAGGCTAGTCACTGGCGGCCTCTGGAGCCTTGCTCCTGACCCTACCCCCTTCACAGAATTTGTTCTGTGGCCGGGAGAGGGCATGGGCAAGTCCTCCTCAACATCCTTTCTCTGAAGAGCCCTGGGAGGGTGGTGAGGAGCCCCTATTGGGGCAGCATCTACTCCTCTCAGCCTGCAGATCTTAGGGTCCTAAGGTCAGCAGGATGAAAAAGGAACATCTTCCGGGGACCACATCTTCCATGCTCTATGTGGGAATGAGCATCTTCCCAGAAACCCATGGGCATTTCAGAGACATTTGTGGGGGCTCCTTTATAAGTTGAGGGCCAAAGGTGGGACCTGAGTGCACAGGACTGGATGGGAGCTGAGTGAGGCAAGACCTTGGTGGCCTTTGAGTCAGAGATCAGGCATGGCTCTGAACACACCACCATCCTCGCCTTGACTACACCCTCTCTCCAGCCCCAGAACAGCCTGCCAGATATCATCATCTGGCTGCTGCAAGGTGACAAGCGTGTGGCCTACCAGCGGGTACCCGCTCATGAAGTCCTCTTCTCCCGGCGGGGCCCCAGCTACTGCGGCAGGAACTGTGGGAAGCTGCAGACCATCTTTCTGAAAGTGAGTATTCTCTCTTCCTGGGGCTACCATAGGATTTTCTCAGCATGAGACCTTTCTTCAGCTTCCTCTGGTTCCCCATCCAGCCCTGTTGTGGAACTATCTGAAAGTCCTCAGACTTGCATCTTGGGAAAGGAGGGATAGGAAATTGAATAAACAGCTTGCTTTTTCTTCGCTTCCCTCACAAACTATCCAGATTCCACGCAGGGGGTCTAGTAGGCTTTCTGATGGGAGCTGATGTGGGGTTGGAAGGGCACTAGAAAAACAGTGTCATGCTGTTCACCTGTAAACCTAACCCTTGGTGGGTAGAGGCAGGAGGACCAGGAGTTCAGGTCATCCTCCTGGAGCTACACACTGAGTTTGAGAACAGCCTAAGCTACAAAAGACGCCCCACCCCCTTTTTAAAGCAAATTAAGGACTCCATGTGTTTAAGTAAGACTTGCTTACTGGGGCTGGTCTTTTTCAAGAATCATTCCTGGCTTCTGAGATGACCTCCAGACCTGCCCCGTGGATGAGGGGAAAGTGAGTGGGTGTCTGTGCAGGGGCTCCCGGCTTTTCTTCTGGGGGAATATTAGAATAGAGTCCAGGTGGCTTTGGTTATGGCTGTGACCTGATGATCAGAATACAGAGTGCACCCTCAGGAGATGCCTTCTCTGTGTACAGCCATTCTCAGTGGCCAGAAAGCCAGCTGTTTGCTTCTAGTTGCTCCTGATGGCTCTTCCTGGAAGGCCTCCTCAGCCTTGCTCCATCCCAGCTTGGCCTGTTTCCTTCAAGCCTCACTGTAGTGGTTCCCTTCTTTCTATCTTACCTCATACCTCTGAGCTTCCAGGATGTCATCACTGACCATATCTCAGCCTTGGCCCTTCGGAGCAGCATCTGCTGGCTGCTGGCCTGTCTGTTTTAGGTTGGCCAGCCGTTATTCTTGCCCTTTGGGATGGGAAGAGGGGGCTAGCCTCAGCCGCACAGCCTGTGTGAACAGATCACCACTGCTGTTTAGAGTGCTGTCTGGCCTTGGGCAGGTCACCAGGGCTCTTTGCATAGCCTTCCCACCTCCCATCTATTAAGTGAAAAAGAAGCTGTCCACCTCCCAGGAGTTGAGGACTGAGTTAGACAATGGAGGTGTTACTTGGTGAACTAGGTGGGCAATGGACACTTGCTCTCCTCCCCGTCCGTTCTCTTCCTTTGGGGGTTGTCTTTTGCTTCACAGATGCCACACTCGGAGATCCATCCTAGGCCGGTGTGCTGCGGAGCTTTGCACCAACTTGACACACACTAACATCGTCCCAGGAGAGGGAAGCTCAGTTTTAAAAAATGCCTCTGAAAGATTGGGTTGTAGGCAAGCCTTTTCCTAATTTTCTTAGTTAGTGACTGATGGGGAGGGTTCAGCCTGATGTGGGTGCCACCCTGGGCTGGTGGACCTGGGTGCTGTAAGAAAGCAGCTGAACAAGCCATGGGGATCAGACTAGCAAGCAGTGTTCCTCCATGGCCTCTGTGTCAGCTCCTGCCTTCAGGTTCCTGCCTTGTCCTGACTTCCTTCTGTGATGAACACCGATATGTCCTCCCCAAGTTGCTTTTGGTCATGGTGTTTCACCACAGGAGTAAAAACCTTAACTAAGACAGCCAGGACTGAGAAAATGAGTACCCTGGGAGGAGACTGATCTTTCAGAGGAGACGATGTCTCTGTGTGTGTGTGTGTGTGTGTGTGTGTGTGTGTGTGTGTGTGTGTATGTGCGCCGTGAGTCTGTTAGGCAGGAAACATGACTTTCCCCCTCCAACCTGGACTCTCTGAGGCACTTTATTTGTTTGATCCGGACCTCAGGTTCTGTCTTCAGACTGCCCTCAAGGCTGCCCCTGTCCTTGTGTGTGTGGAGTGGGGGGGCAGTGTGGGAGTGGGCTGGCAGGGCGGTGAGGGCACAGCTGCAGGCAGGCCTAGTGGGCTCCGGAGCACCGCTGCCTCTCTTCTGACCCCTTGGCCCTGAAGCCTGCAGGAGAATGTGAGCTGAAAATGTCCCCTGATTCCAAGCAAAGGGGAAAAAAAGATATAGAATTGTTTCTCGAAGTCTTCCCCACTGAGTTCATGAGCCTGCCAGTAGCTCCTGAGCAAGCACTACAAAAATGTTGGCAGCGGGCAGAGACCAAGCAAACACTGGTGTTCCTTAACTTAAACCCAAGCTGGAAAAAGTGAGCACCAGCAGAGGAGAGGAACCCCAAACTAGACATTTCTTTATTTGCTGTTGCTATTTTCGGTTAGGCAGGCTGGCCCTGTCTGGGGGAAGTTGGTGGTGGGAGCTGGAGCTGGAGGAGGGAAGGGGTGTGTTGGGGGAAAGCAGGCATTCCTGCCATGTCCCAAGGGCTGGTGGCTTGGAGGGAAAAGGCCAGCTAGCCACCCTGAGGGAAGAGACAGCCGAAGTGAACACCACAGGGAGTTCCTGGGGACCGGTGGGGGAAGAGGTGCCTCCACACTTCTCCAGAGAGGTGATGGGCCAAGGAATGGGGGATGGCCCCACAGTGGTCTGTGCCACTCCCAAGCTTCTGTGAGCATAGGGCTCTTCTTCCAGGGGCCAGGCCTTCCCCGTCTGCCTGGGAGCCCCCAGCCTGGCTTCTCAGCCTCTCTTGAACCCACCCGACTTCCTGCTGCTCTCATTAAGTGAGGTATCTCTCACCATGCTGTCTCCACTAGAGAACAGGGTGTCATTTTAAGAGGGAGGGAACTCTGCTCCCCGAGGCCGAGTCTGACCTTTGGTTTGAGTCAAATGGTGAAGTAATCGTAGGGAACGTATATATGTTTTTAAATGTTGGGTTGTTGTGGTTATTCCATTTGGCAGAGCTTCTGAAGGCCTTCAGGATAAAAAACAGCTGAACAGCAAAGAGTGGTTAACATGCTGATAAGCACTTGAAATTGTGGGGACATAAGACGCAGTGCTCACGCCTAGCCAAAGCATGAAGTACTGAAAATGAAACGAAGTGCCTGCCATTAATTGCTCCTCTTCTGGAGCGGGGTCTCTGTTCTTCTGTTTCTAGGGTGGCACAAGGTCCAGCATGGCAGCCGTACAATTGCTTAAATTAGTTAAAATCAAATAAAATGAAAATTCTTTCCCTTGGCTGCATGAGGCACTTTGAGATGGCTTGTGGCTGCTGTACTGGACCTTGCAGATATGAGCCATTTCCGTTGTAGTACAGAGTTCCGTCAGATGACAGAAGTGAGAAGAGGGTGGGGACAGGGGTACGAGAGACCCTGTTGCAGACATGACCCAGAGCTCCTGTGGCTGCTGTAGTCTTCCTTGATGAACAGGACTCTGAGGGGGGATAAACTTCTTGGTTATAGATCCCATGATTATGACATTCGGTGTAGTTTCTGACAGAGCACACCTGACTGGGGGTTGAGCTGGTATGCCCAGGCCTGAGGGGTGTTTGTGTTTCTTTGATCCCAGTATCCTATGGAGAGCGTGCCTGGGGCCCGGATGCCTGTGCAGATCCGGGTCAAGCTCTGGTTCGGGCTCTCTGTGGATGAGAAAGAATTCAATCAGTTCGCCGAGGGGAAGCTCTCTGTCTTTGCCGAAACGGTGAGTGTATACCTGCCTCCTGGCCCTTGGGTCCTGAAGCTGTGTGACCTCTCACCTCTCCTCCTTCTTTGGTCTGCAGTATGAGAATCAGACAAAGCTGGCACTGGTTGGGAACTGGGGCACAACAGGCCTCACCTACCCGAAGTTTTCTGACGTCACAGGCAAGATCAAACTACCGAAGGATAGCTTCCGTCCCTCAGCTGGCTGGGCCTGGGCAGGAGACTGGTTCGTGTGTCCAGAGAAGACGTGAGTGGTAGTCCCATGGTGGTGGATACCCAACCGTTGCTCTCCCTCCTCCCCAGCCCTTCCTCTTAAGTCTTGAGGTCTGTAGATCCTTCTGCCTGCTCTTGCTGAACCGTCCTGGGGCGGGGGCTCAGCAGGAGAAACTCAAACACTCAGAAATAAAGTGCTGTTTGTGTCTGGGAATGGCTCAGTCGGCAACACTTGTCACACAAGTGTAAGAACTTGACTTGATTGTCCTCTGACTTCCACATACATGCATGCATACATGTTTGCAACACCCGCCCACCACAAACCTGCACCCGCCATGCACACCATTTCAACACACACAGAGTCCGTTATTATTAAGCATGCCTTGGAGTTGACACCGGTTGTGTTCCTTGTCCTCCATGATACAACAGACAGTGTCCACTCATACGTGGCCATTCCTGTTCCAGTCAGCTCACTTGATCTCGGAATAGTCCCACCTCAGGCAGCCCTTCTATGCCGCCTCGGTCATTCTCTCCTCTCTTCTATCGTTGAGTGACATTCAGTAACTTTTTAAAGCTTGAAGAATAACTGTATAGCTTGATGATATTTTCATTGGGTTTGGTGCCTCCCGTTGGTCTCCTTTTGCCTCGTTTCTACCTCAGGAGACACATTCTTTGGCTTGTGACCATCTCTTCCTGTTCTGAGCCTCCTTTTCTCTCACTGTCCCAGTCTTTCTCACTGCCCCTCCATCAGGGTCACAGCGAGGCTGACAGTGCAGGTGGGCTGAGGAAAGGTGCTGAGGGGAAGAGAGTCCTCAGTGACCCTGGTACTGTCCTCCCAACAGCCTGCTCCACGGTGCTGATGCTGGTCATTTGAGCTTTGTGGAGGAGGTGTTTGAGAACCAGACCCGGCTCCCCGGAGGCCAGTGGATTTACATGAGTGACAACTACACGGACGTGGTAAGGGGGTGCTTGGGTGGCCAGTGTGCACTTTCTCTGGGGCCCCGGCTGTTTGGTCCCATGAAGAGCCCGAGGCTCAGAAGGCTGGTGTTCTCCCTTGCTCCTGTGCTCCAGAGGGTGGTGGCCTCGAATCCTGTGGGTGCTCAGTCTGCATCGTCTGAACCGTCTCACGCCTATTGTGTCTCTAGAATGGGGAGAAGGTGCTTCCGAAGGATGAAATTGAATGCCCGCTGGGCTGGAAGTGGGAAGATGAGGAGTGGTCCACAGACCTCAATCGGGCTGTTGACGAGCAAGGTGGGAACACACAGGGCCTGGGTCCTACCCTGACCAGCTCCTAGACAGCTGGAGGCCCCCAGGCAGTTGCCCAGCTTTCACTGGGTCACTCAACCTGGGGAACTTCCTGAACATGCCTCCACTTCAAGTTACCAGTTAGGCCCAGAGTTCTTAGCTGCTCAGGGTCTGGGCATGCCACTCGAAGAGTGGTAGCTTAGGAGAGATGGGATTAAGTGACAGGAACTAACAGGCTGTATCCCCGTCCCGCAGGCTGGGAGTACGGCATCACCATACCCCCGGACCGAAAGCCAAGGCACTGGGTCCCAGCTGAGAAGATGTATTACACTCACAGGCGTCGACGCTGGGTCCGACTGCGCAGGAGGGACCTCAGCCAGTTGGAGGCACTGAAGAGGGTGAGGCAACGGGAGATGGATGGGAGTGGGCTTCTGGGAGGAGGAGGCCACTGGACATGGACTAGAGCTGTGTACATGCGGTGTGCACAGGCCATCAGCTGGGGACCAAGTATTCAAATGCCCGAGGGACCTTCTCACTCAAAACACCAGGAGACCCAGTGAATTCACGGACAGATTGCACCCAGATCAGTTTAGCATGCATCCACATCACACTGAAAATCTGGGTCGCACTGAGCGCAGAGATCACAGCCCCACCCCACGGAGATCTGGGTCGCACTGGGCGCAGAGGTCACAGCCCCACCCCACAGAGCACACACAGAGCATGTAGGTCACACTGCCCAAAGACTGCACTGGTGCTCCCAGATACGGGTTTGCAGCCTCACTTACAGTCCCAGAAGGCTCAAGGATGTCAAAGGAAGTGCCTTGTGTTTGGCTCCCCAGGGCAGGGAGGCTATGTTCCTGGCAGGCGAGGTTGTGGCCTGGCAGGGGCCCTTGAAACTCACCTGGAGGCAGGGGATGGGGTCTACACCCTGTGAGCCGCCTGAGTGGGGTGTGCCGTGGCGTCCTCACGGGGAGATGGAACACTAGTGGGGGCCTGGGTGTTGAGCCCACACTTCTGGCTGCTGTGATAGGCCACAGTGTGAGTGTGTGGCAAGTGAAAGGCCGAGCCGTCATTTTTCCCCCTGCCCCCCCCGCCTCAGCCCAGCATGCCAGGAAACACAGGCCCACCGTACTTCCTTGTGAACACTCGCAACCATGTGCGCTTGTCCCAGAGTCTGGGGCTGCCCATGCCCAGCCTGGCCTCCTCGCCTGCCTTCCCAGGATCCTCTTGGCATCTACTCTCCATTCCTAAGAACACATTTGGGGTTTGGTAGCAGAACCAGGCCTCTCCCACTCTAAGCGCAATCTTTATGGGACCCAGGTTTCCTCTTCCTTTGAGCGGATACTCTAGAGAGTGATGTTTGGGGTCTGGGGACAAGCTGCTGAGAACCAGGCCTACAGCTCTTTCTGTGGAGGAAATCCAGTTGTTAGAGGTGTGGGCTTTGCTTGGAGGCCCAGACTGAGGTGATAGCTAACGGCAATGCTGTATCACTCTCTCACAGAGCCTAGGGCCAGGCACTTCCAGACTTCCTGTGGGGAAAAGGCCCATTAGAGGAGAGGTGGCCTCATCACAGTTGGCCTAGGTCCACATCTTGGTGAGAAGCAGTCTGACCTTGGGTAGCAGGCTCTTCATTTTGCCTCTGAACTGTAGACCCATTTCTATGTTTAGAAGCTGAGATGTTAAGGAGAAAAAGGAAATGACAAGGAAAGCTTGGATTTGGGCAGTCCACCCCTAGTTCAAATAAACAGCCCTGAAGCCCAGTGTCTAGCTCTGCTGCTGTCTACCTTCCCTGCTGGCCTCCTCAGCTACCCTGTGGCCTAGGAGCCTCCTTTCCCTCCTGGGTTTCTCACTCAAGGCTGCTCAAAGCCACCTTCTTCCAGGTGGCTCTTCCAGGCTTACCCTTTGGAACCCTGCCCTGTCTCTCCCTCTTAGCTGCCTCCTCTCTCCTGCAGCACCGGCAGGCGGAGGCTGAGGGTGAGGGCTGGGAGTACGCCTCTCTCTTTGGCTGGAAGTTCCACCTGGAGTACCGCAAGACGGACGCTTTCCGCCGCCGCCGCTGGCGCCGCAGAATGGAGCCACTGGAGAAGACGGGGCCTGCAGCTGTGTTTGCCCTCGAGGGGGCCCTGGTACATCGGGTTGTGTTTGGCTGGGCTTGGGTGGGGAGCAGCTTGCCTGTCCAAGGCTGTTGTGGGACAGGCGTGGAACCCTGGGTCATGGCTTTTAGCTGGAACGTTGGCCAGCCACCCTGGCTTTGGTCCCTGTGGGGTGGCATGTGGGGAGCGTGAACAGCATTCTGGGTGTCTTCCTGAAATAAGACAGCTCCTTTCTTGACACTGGGATACCCGTTGCTTCTCTGCGGGTGAAGGAAGATGAGAGCAGAGAGGGAGATGACCGGGCCTCTGAGTAGCTCATTACACAGCAAAGTCAGGGGACCTGGAGCTTCCAGCAATGAAGAGAGGCTGGCATAAGTGGGAGCTGGGAGTGGCTGGCGAGGCCTGGTGACCCTGCCTTGTTCTTGGTTGGACACAGTTCTCCCAGGCAGAGACTTTGCTGGGTTTTGAGATATGTATCTGAGAAAGGGGAACCCTGGATGACTACTTCCCACCCTGCCATCCCCTGAGGCATCTTCCATAGTTAGTAGTACTGGGGTTGGCTCAAGTTACTCAAGATCTGGATAATGAGCTGGGGAAGAGATGTTGGCAATCCGAGCAGGAACACTTGGGGCAGGCATACAGCCTGCTCTCTGTTCTGCTGGTCTGGGAAGTCCTGGAGACAGGGTGGAAGGCCCGAAGGAGACCACCACCTCTGGAATACAGCCAGTATTATGTGTGCATTCTTTGTGGGTGCCCTGGGGTGTGACCCTGAAAAGCAGGTCCCATTAACCTTTTATACACAAGCTTGTCTGTACAATGGATATGTGCATGTCAGTGGGACAGGGGTCTAGTAAGAGTCTGTGAGAGTCTAGTGGGGTGGGTTCAGGACATGATGAATGGAAGTGGGGGGGGGTGAGCAGTGGCCCCAAAAAGGCTGGCCAGAGAGGCCCTCCGTGTCAGTAGTGCAGGAGAGGAAACCCTGGAGGCTAGGTAACAGCCTGTGACGGGCTCAGAGAGAGAATTTGTTAGTCCTAGACAAAGCCTTTGCGAGAGGCAGAGTCACCAGAGCTCTGGGCCATAAAGCGTTGTCAGCCAGGACAGGAGCAGGTGAGACAGATGTGCGGGTTTCATAAAGCGAGGCTGTGCGTGGCTGTGTTTGTCCGGTGCTGGCCTGGTTTGGACACTTGGGAGGGCTGAGCGATGGTCCCGTGGCCGAGGCTGAAAGTAGGGGAGGAAGAGCTTGAGGAAGGCCAGGCAAGCACTGAACTGGCCTGCGTTTGACCCCTAGAATGCACATGAAAAAGCTAGGTGGCAGCATGTGCTTATACTCCCAGGATAATCGGGGAGCCAGAGGCAGGAGGATCCCGAAGGCTTTCTGGCCAGCTGGCTTAGCCCAACCATTGAGACGCAGCTTCCAGTGGGAGACTGTCTCAGAAAACAATGTGGGTGCAACAAAGAGACTCTGTTCAGACGGGCTGATGAGCAAGGGGGCTTCGGGCCTCACTTGGTTGGAAAGTGCTCTGGAGAGGAGCCAGGTGTTAGGTGGCAGGAAATTGAGGTTTTCAGGGCTGCCTTTCTTCTTGGTGGCAATGATGGTGCGGGTGGCTGAAGACATGCCGCATCCTCAGCCACAGCCAGACAAACACACACTGCTACCTGTCTCGCATATAGAGAGCCCAGAGTGGCTCAGCTCTGGGAGGAAAATGGCCTTAGCTGGTTGTGGGCCTGCACCAGGCCCTGTGCCAGGGGTGATGGATGGGGGGCTCTGAAGGACCATCCTGCGACTCTGTGATTGGCAGCAGAACTTCTGATAAGGAAAAGAAACTGGAAATAGCAGTAAGCAGAATTCCGGAAGGAGGTCCAGCACTCTTATGGCACCAGAGAGCTGGGCAGTGGTGAGCATAGGTGAGCTCTGGCTGGAGCAGGTATTGGGACCTTGAGTGGAAAGTAATTGAGGAAGGTAGCATCCCATCAGAAGATCCAGAGATGGGGCGACCACCGGGGAAGGAGCCGTGGGACCAAGGTGTTACTTGGCGTGGCAGAGGGACACACAGGGTTGTCAGAGGCTCAGGAATGTAGATCGGAGAGTGTTAGGCCGCAGGGTGAGCCCAAGGTCTCTATGAGTTCACTGTTGGCTCTGGCAAGTCTGACGTTCCGTGTAGCTGTGTGAGGAAAGCAGATCAGGCAGCCCGGGCAGGGAAGCAGAAGGAGTCTGGGTTGAGCGTGAGCTGGGAGGGACAGGACACGTGGCCAGAGGTGCCCAGAGACACATGCGTGAAGCCAGGTGCTGGGGCAGGGTGGGGCTTGCAGAAGGAAGACAAGCAAGGCCAGGGGTCATGGGCCCAAGATTCTTAGTGTAATGATTGGAGGGATAGGGCAGAGTGCTGATGAGATTTCCCAGAAATCTGTTAGTCTGTTGTTTATGGAGAACATGTCAGGGGGGATCGCAGAAGTCAAATGTCAAATTGTCACGGTTTGAGGGGCTTTGAGTCATTTGTGATTAGCTTATGATACGTGGAAGGAACCAGCTCCAGGGAGCCCTCGGTATCCCTGGGGAAACCTGACTGCCAGAGAATCTGAGGGAGATAGTATGGGATTGCTAGAGTGGGTGCCACAGAGCTCTGCGTGCCTTGAGGAGGCTGGTGTCTGGGCAGAGCTGTCATCATTCTGGGCAGTAACTGCCGGATCACTTCGTAACTGAGTACATGGACTCCCCTGAGCCCCAACACAGACTCATGATCACACCTCACATGCCCCATGCCACACTCCCTTCCTGTAGTTACTGACACATGCTTCCAGCGTGGGCCAAAGGATGGGGCAGGCTTCCATCTCTAAGCTTATTGGCCTTGCCCTGGAACATTCCGGTGTCTTGGGCCGGAGACTGGGGCTCATGCTCACTCCACATCATGGGACAGATTTCCAGGTGTTCTGTTACCAACCCACTGTTGGTCCCTGATGTCTGGCTGATGCTTGCTCTGTACTTGGTGTGTGATGGAACAGCAGGCCTCGGGTGCTCTGGATCCTTCTGCCTGCCATCACACATGGAAGAGCTCCCATCTTAGCAGTACTGGAAGGGTTAGCAGTGACAGTGCAGGCTAATGAGCATAGACGTCAACTGAGGACCTGTTACAGTGCCGCCTCTGATGCAGTGTCTGGGTGGGGTCCTGAGAATCGCCACCTCTAACGAGGTCCTAGGTGCTGCTGCTGCTGCTGCTGCTCCTGGGCCATCTTTGAGTAGTGAGGACAGAGACAGTGTGCATTGGCCTCCACTTAGACGCTTTTCTAAGAGAGACTGGGTGTGTGATCAGAGTCCTGGGTAAGGTAAGATAGCATGTTCTGCTGCCCTTTGGTGGAGTCTTGGTCCATGGGGAGCCCTTGTGTGACTAAGGCTGGAAGAGGGATACTCACAGGAGAGTTAAAATAAACCTGCCCCCTTCTCTATCTTTGCTGTTCTATAGTTATTTCAGTGTGACCGTGCTAAAGAAGAGGATGCTTGGAGGAGGTTATAGAGATCTTGAAAGAGCCAGGGAAGGACTGTGGATGGGGTTAAGGGAGCCTCCTGGGAATCTGAGGGGTTTGAATGTCTGGGCCCCAGGACCAGGCCTAGTTATGCTTTGCCTTCTGCCACCCCTCCCCAGGCCTGTGCATCCTCGGCTGGGCTGGGCCTGGTCTGCCAGCTCCCTCTGGAAATGCTCTCCTTGGAAGGCAGGCCCTGTCTGCTCGTTAGCACCAGCAGCAAGGGCCAAGCCTGGCTCCCTCCTCAGAGCGGGAGGCCCTGGCTCAGTCTGCTAAGCGTCTGCTGTCTCCATCCCGCGCATTATTTTATTTTTGTATTATTCTTTTTCCAGCTAATATCCTGGCATTCCCAAAGACACCGGGTTTCATAATCTTCCTGGCGTTCCCAGGGAGCTGGGAATCAGAGTACAAAGCTGCTATTATAGCGCGTTCCATCAGCCTCCTCCTTACCCCACACCCCTCGCTGCCGCCACAGCCACCAACACCCGGCTCCCGCCCAGCCACCCCCTCCTGACGCCACCAGCCTCTCTGGGAACTCTGGTGACGGCTGTTGGGGATGAGCTCACGGAATCTATCCTGTTGCCCTTGCCCTAGGCCTGCCCTCCAGGCACAAGGATTTTCCAAGCCTCTGCACTTGGCCTTGCGGGAGGGGCAAGGCTTCCTTAGCTGTCGGGGCGGCCTGCCTGGAAGGGAGGGAGGAGACAGGCCTGAAGCGTGTGCTGACTGCTCTGGTGCCTTCTGGAGCTGAGAAAGACTTCCATGTTCAAAGGTGCATGGGAGCTGCAGGAGCTGCAGGAGCTTTGGGAAGTTGGATGCCCCCCTCCCCGTGTGTCTCTCTCTTTCGCTCTGTGTTCTCCTGCCCTTCGCCCTTGTATTTGTGTGTCTATGTGACGGTTATATTGTGGTGTGAGGCCTCTGTCATTCTCTACACCTCTAGGGCACCCGAGTCCCCAAGAAAGAGTTGCTAAATCTGTTTAACCACATATCACTGATCAGGCGGTCAGGCTTACATGTTACCCCATATGCATTAGTCCATTTTACAGCTGGCGACAACTGAGGCTGAACCTGGCTCCGATTCAGGCATGGCTCTGTAATTCTTTCCTAAAGTCACTAGAATAAGGACATGGCTCCTGTCACACGGGGCGGTGCAGCATGGGGCAGTGATGTCACTACAGGTTGTTCTTTGAGCCTTGGATGCTACTGCAGAAGAAATAGGTCTGCATCTGTCCTAGAACTGACCTAGGGTAGACAGCTGCCCTCCACCCTCTCCTCAGGCACTTTCTGACTCTTGGCCCGACCCCCAACGGACACGTTCACTTTCACTTTCTCTAGGGCAGAGTGTCTTTTCTGCCCCACCCAAAAGCCTCTTGGGATGGCCTTAGGGAGAAAAGGTCTGAAGTGTCAGGAAGCTCCTATCATTGCTCCTACATTTCAGACTGGCAGCGCAGTTCCTGAAGAAAGCTGGTGGGATAAACCCATCTCTCCACTCAAGGAAGCTGCCACCCAGAAAGCTGCAGTAGGTTGGCAGAGACCAAAGTCCTAAGAACCCTTAGAAACAGGTGTCACTACCGTGGACCATTGGCAGGGAAGGGCAGTTGTGAGTTGGAAGGGTTGGGAAGGGGCTCAAGGAAATGCTGGTGCCGGTGTGAAGTAACTCAAGACTTGAGCTGGCTGGAAATGAGGTCCCATGTGGCTTGGCCAGGGTGGGGCCATCTCTGGACCCGGAGGAAACCATGCTGTGTGCCTGCTACCCCAGCCTGGTTCCCAGATCTGTCCCCCTTGAGCAAGGCCTCCTTCAGAGATTTGCCTCCTGAGTAGCCATGGCTGGGGGTGGCTGACTTACTGGAGGGCTACTTTGTCTATCAGCCCCCGGGGTTCCTTTCTTGAGATAAAGTTTCCTTATTCTTGTATTTCATGGCCTCGCTCTCACACAGGCTCAGGATGACCCTGCACTTCTGATCTTCCCTCCTCCTCAATGCTGGGATTACAGGTGTGCACTAACCCTTAAGGTTTTACATAGTGCTTCAGACTGACCCCAGGGCCTTGCGCGTGCTGCCCAGGCACTGTACCAATAAAGCCCCACCCCCAGATCTTATGGGCTCTTGACCATCTAGGTGAAACCCTTGCTCCCTGCCTGGCATTGTTCTAACTGGTACCCGTTCAAACCACACCCCTCCTGTTTCCTGGCTAGAGAGGACAGTTAGCTATGCTTCCTAAATGTGTGGGCCCTGTATCTGTCTTGCTCCGAGCTGGGTTTTAAGATTTCGAGGCCCTGAGTGAGTGTGCCTGCACAGTTGGAGCCCTTATGTATGATGTCACACGTGACATCCCGTTCCCCCCTTTTTAAAATCTGTCCTGGGACATTGTTAACAGTCGTTCTAAGAAAACAGATGTGAAGAATCAGGGCACTTCCAGCCAAAGTGGGACAGACACTTGGTGAAATTCTTGAGGCAGCTGGCACAGGAAAGAACCTGCCCTGGATGTCTCCACAGCCTGCGCATGTGCACAGAGGGAGTGGACACTCGCCCTGAATCAGCCCACAGTGGCCCTGTGTGCTCTGCAGCTTGCCCGGTGCCCTCCCAGCTCCACGGGGCTCTCAGGCAGTAGTTTAGCAAAGACTTCAGTGAAGACTTGAGCGGCTGATTCCAAGCCCTGGTTCCAGCTGCAAATTAAATGGCGTTGCACCCTTGCCTGTTATTCTACTTAAGACCTGATTGGGAAGGGAGGTCTCTACTCCACTCCCACTTTTAAAGAGCTTTCATCCCTTGTTCTGGCCTCTTGTCGTCTGTGGGGCTTCCATGTGAGTGGTGGCAGCCAGAACAGTGCCCTGGGTTCTGGGTGTGACTTCTGCTCCAGCCTGGCACTCAGCCCTCTGTAGTCCCTCCAGAACTTTGATTAGATACTTTGAACCAATGGTTTCTGGATGGGAGACCCTGGTCTTGTTAGATAATCCACTGTTTAAGTGCAGGGAAGAGACAAACTGCTCCCAACTTTGTCTTTCTCACCTGTTGGATAGGGGAAGATGATGACATAGCAAAACAATAATCTCCCTTCATAGAGTAGGGTTAACACGCCGTGGGCCACCAGCCAAATCTGGCCCGTGGCCTGCTTTGGCAAATGAACCTTTTCGGGCACACAGCCAATGTGACTCCTAGCCGGCCTGTCACCAGACTGTGCCCTGATGGGCAGTGCATCTCTGATAGACCCTGTATCACCCACAGTGGTGAAGGTGTGGCCTCCCTGGATGCTGTGGCTGGCCCTCATGTCCTGACCTAGGACATGCACCACAGGCGCCTGTGGCCACCAACCTTGTTTATGGATGGCGTTGTCTAACCAGCCCTAGGAGGCAGGCTCTACTAGGAACTCAGTCTGAAGGACTTGTTTCCGTTGAACTGACTTTAGGTGAGAACCAAGGAAAACTGCCCATCACTGTGTTATTCTGATGTCCCTGCAAAGCTGCTGATGAGGAGAGAGTGAAGAAAGTCAAGATCTGGATGGTCATCTGAGGGTTGTGCTGGTTAATGCTCAACTGTTGGCTCTCCAAAAGAGGCCGAGCCACGGTCCCCTGCTCAGGCTTGAAGATGCTGATTTCTGTGGGGCAATTTCTAGATGTCTGTGCCTTCCTTCCTTCCTTCCTTCCTTCCTTCCTTCCTTCCTTCCTTCCTCCCTTTTCCTCTTTAGACAGAGTCTCATGATAACCTAGGCTGGCCTAGAACTCACTCTGAAACTCAACGTGCCCTATAACTCTTGCTCTCTCATGCCTCAGACTCTCAAATGCCAGGGCTACAGGCATGTGCCACCACCTCTGTTTTGAAATATAATTTCTTAAGTTGTAAATGTAGACAGCTTCTCCTTCTGTCTAATAACTGCCTTGCAGAGTCCCGAGTCTGTAATCTACTCTGTGGGCTGTGGAGCAGCTCCAGCACTTGCCACTCTGGGGTCTCTGGTGCCATTTGCATGAACAGATGGATGGGTGATGTAGTTCTTGCTAGTACGGTCCTTCCTAGTAGCCTCAACACCGGGTTCTTCTTGCTCCTGCATCCTGTCTTGTGGTGGGAGTGGTCTTCCCTGGGAGAAGGAGGAGGGCAGCCACTGGGGTCAGGCTACACATTTCTGCTTGACCTGGCCGATTACAGGGAAGGTTCCTGGGGTCTCCCTGATGGTCCCAATGTGCCTCTGAGGCCTTGGGGATTCTTCCCCTGCGGCCATGGTGTGGCAGCTGAGGCACTGCCCTCGCCCTCTTCTAGGCTTATGATTGCCCACCTGAAGCTTTCCTCACTTTCTCCCTCCCATCTCTCCACATGGATGCTGGTAGAGTCCTCCAAGTCAGAGCTAGATTTTGAGGCTGGAACAACTTTCCTAGTGGGTGGTGTGTAGCTCTGATGGGACCTCAAGCATGCTGTTGGACCCTTCCTAGGTCCCCATCTATTCTGGACAAGGGAAGGGCGGGTCCCTTTTGAAAAACATGTCTCCCCAGAACCTGCCCACCTTCTTTTGGTTGAAGGACTTGGAGGTCAGCTCTGCCCAGGCCCAACTAAGCGTGGCTTCATCTGGGGAGGGAGGGGACATTTCGTGGCACTCCATAGCATCTCTGAGGCCCAGTTTTTTTTTTTACTTACTGCCTCAGGCTCCTCCAGGGATCCATGGCCTCCTGCCGGGCAGCAGTGGGTTGGAGGCCGCCCAGTCCCCCCCAGAGGGAGCCACAGGATCCGATGCACAGCTTGCCCTAGGACACAGTGTGTGGCCACAGACGGCATGGCTGCCAGCCCCAGCCTGGGAGTCTCCGCATGAGCTATGGAGTGAAGAATGTGACTGTGGGAAACCCAATGCCTAGGCCAATAGGGCCGGGCAGGAGCGGGTGCAAGGGGCGGCTGGGCAGAGACCCCAGCAGCGGCATCCCATAAAGCCTGGCTGATCATACTGCCCCACCAGGCATCCCACCCCAGTCTTTCCCACCTACCCCTTCAGCCTTTCTTGACTGTTGCCACTCTTGGTTACTCCAATACCTATTCCTGAAAGCCTTCCCGAGAGGGAAGCTCCAATCCCCCCCCCCCCGCCTTTCCAGCTTGCAGAGCAGCCTGTTGGTTGCAAAGACCTGTCCTTTGGCAGAGTCAGACCCTAGCCTCCTGAGGTGAGGGGAACACTGCTTGCCACACAGTTAACGACCTCCTGCCTGGGATCTTTGGTCCCTGAACTGCCCATATTGCCAAGGCAAGGGCATGGACACACTGGGGTTTCCTTCACTGGAGCTGGTTCTGGGCCAGGTACATGGCTGAGGATGTGTGATATAAGGCCTTCTGTGTGTGCCTTTCCTGCTTCCCTTCAGAAGACAAACTGGCAAGGTAGGGAGATGCTGAAAGCAGGCAGCCAAAAAAGCACCATGCTCTGCAATGACCTAGGTGAAGGAGAATCTTAAGTTAGCGTTGCAGAGGGGATGTGCTGAGTGGAAAGGACAGCCTGTGCAAAGGCCCTGTGGCAGAAAGAGGAAAGTGGATGTAAGATATTTAAGAAGACTAGAGGGAAGGAAGTAGAGGTTTGGGCGAAGAATTGGCTGCTATAGGACTGGAAAGTGACACAGTTAAATAGACACACTGAATGCCAGGTACCTACTGAGGGCTGTGAGCATGTCACCTAGTTTAACTTTTTACTAATGTTTCTAAATGAAGGAGTACTGCCTCTCCTTTAGGTGACATCTGACAGTGTCTGGAGACATTTTGGCAGCCATAACTAAGTGGGATGCTATTGATATCTAGCTAGGTGACTAGGGATGCTTCAGACATGCTTAGGGTACCAGTGACCTCACCACTGCGAATGTCTCAGGGCAGAGTGTTCATGAGACCAAAGGTAAATTTCCTGCATTTCCCAGATAAGAACTCTTTCCCTGCCATGCCAGCTGCCTTTCCTCCATTCTTGTAGGGACTCCAGGGCTTGCCCTCCTGCCTTACTGGAACTGTGGATAGCCTGGGCATGGCCCTCAGGGAGCATCACCACCTAGAACATGAACCTTTGCCCTGGCCTACCCACTCATGGGATGTGCCTGCCACTGCCAACTTTATTCTGCATACCCTGGGAGCTCCTCTTCTTTGTCTGAACTCTGGTTTCTATCCTCTAACTTGAAAGTTTCAGGGGTCCGGCTCTGGGGGATGGTCCCTGGATTGGGGTACTACATGGTGATGGTGAAGGCGGGGAGTTGCCAGTTGAGTGACTGGTGCCAGCATTGCCACACTCCCTTTTTCGTGCTGACTTAGATGCCACCTGTCTGGGATCCTTCCCTCAGCGAGGCCCTGAGAGTTGCCTTAGTCTCAGTCTTCCTTCTGGAGAAAAGTGCTTTCAGGGAGGGCAGGCCTTGCCCTGGGTTACATCCACCTACTCAGTGAATGTTTCTAGGACCTCATTGTATCAAGCACTGTTGGAGGTGCCTGGTCACTGTGGTACCCTCCTGGAGCCCACACTGGCCATGATCAGAATATTTGGTATATTAAACAAATGTGTGATTGCATGTCACACATTGTATATATTTCCACGACACATCAGTGTTACGGAAAGGAGCAAAGCCTTGTGAGGTCTGTGAGCTCCCTTTGGAATGTTGAGAAGGTGTGTTTCAGGGTGAATTTCCTTGGCCCGTTTGAGAGTGATGATGTCTTCTTGAGCGGTATCTCTGGGATAAGAAAGAGGTCCCAGGGTGTCCCTGCTGTTTGAACAGGAGTGGGGTGCTGGTGTTAGGATGTCCCCATGCTAAAGCCCCAATTCGGTGCCTACAGACATCCAGTAGGGAGGGCAGCTTCCCCTCTGCTCCGAGACAGTAGTGGGGATCTGTTTAGGGTGGTGTCCAGATGCCCTGAGAGGGTCAGTGGGCATTGACTCCCTGTCTGTCTGTGTCTCTGTCTGTCTCTCTCTGTATGTGTGTGTGTGTGTGTGTGTGTGCCCAGCAGGTGAGTCAGAGCCAGGCTGGGCTCTGGGTTGTCCCTCTGCCTGGCTCTAGGAGTGTGTCTTCCCTGTCTCCTGAAATGCTTTCCCCAGTAGTCCCTGCCCAAACCCTGAGACAGAAAAGGATGAAAGGTAGGAGCATACTGGTCCTAGATTAGATGAGGATGGCTGGAGGACCCCATGGACCAGGTAGGGTGGCTGGGCCCTCCCTGGGAGGCAGGACAGGTCAGGGAACCCAGGCCCCATGTAAGACACTCCAAGAGGAATTCTCTTAGGTCCCAAGCTAGGCCCAGAATACCTGGCCCAGGCCCGGTGCAAGTCCCAGGGAGGGGAATACCTCTCCCAACCTCAGGCTGCAGGCCAGCGCTTTCATATGGACCCAGAAAACGCTGAAGGTGAGGGGCTGGGGTCCTGTGCTGTACACCCCCAGTAGAGCCTACTCCTTGCTGTCAGCAGTGCTGGGAGCATCAAGGTGTGTGTGTGTGTGTGTGTGTGTGTGTGTGTGTGTAGGGCTCTGTTACAACTGGGTACTGTGAAACCCCACTTCAGTGTCCTCGTCTGCTTTCCTTGTGACCTTGTCACTTACGCCTGTATTGTTTGCTAAGCCCCTCAAAGCTTATTCCTACATTCGGTGTCCCATAGACCCCATAACTGGACTCAGTGCCCATTCTGGAGACGGAACCAGTGTGGCAGGGCACAGGCCAGATGATTTGCTTCTCCTAAGGAGACCCCAGGACTCCTGGGGTCCATATCTGCCTGGGTCACAGGATCTTAGGTGTGACTTGGGCCTTTATCTGTCTGTTGTGTAACACTCTCTGAGTTATTCTCTCTGTTTCTCTGTCTCTGTCTCTCTCTGTGTATGAGATAGAGAGATAAAGACAGACAGACAGACAGAAACATGGACACAGAGGGTACACTTCTCAAAGGCACCAGAAAAGCACTTACTGTGTGTCTAGGGCAACCTGGGTCTTTACGGAAATGTCCACGACTCCAGCTTCCTGTAATAATAATAATAATAATAATAATAATAATAATAATAATAATAATAATAATAA
>NW_026595567.1:2500-5566 GCF_907164565.1 Psammomys obesus | reverse complement strand
GCATGCCGGTAATACACACACACACACACACACACACACACACACACACACACACGCACACACATAAATGGGAATTTTAATGAAAGAAGTATGCTTTGAATTAAAGAAGTCACTTGCTGGAAAATAGATACAACTGAGGTTATTGTATTAACTGAAGTTAAATGAAATAAAACAGAATCAGAAGGAGAAAGCGCACGCTCTCACTTTTGGATCCTAGAATTGCTCGTACACACTGAAAACCATATATGTATGTATACACACATATGAAGAAGAGAAGCAAAAGAAAGTGGGGTGGCCAGGGGGGGGGAAAGAGAGAGCGAACTAATGGGAGGGGTTGGGGCGATAGGATCAGATTGGTGGGTTGGAGAGCCATTGTCTCCGTGAAAACGTAATAGCACATAAAATCAATACAACCAATCCACAAGCAAACAAACGACAGGAAATGCACAGGCCCTCCTGGAACCCTTGAAGAGCTCTCTGCCCTAAAGAAATACTGGAAATGTGATGAAGTCAAACCTATCATAACGTAGTTTCATTAAAACAAACAAAAAGGCTGGAGCCTTTGGCTTCTCTGGAGCCATTAGTAAGAATGATGAATGTCTTCATCTACTAACCTGGATGAACATTTCTCAGGCACTGACAAGTGCCACAGCAAGCGTGTGTGTGTGTGTGTGTGTGTGTGTGTGTGTGTGTGTGTGTATTAGCTAGAGTAGACCCCTGTGTGTTCGTGTGTGGATGAACACTTCCCCTTCTGTTCCCTCTGCAGACCAGAAGTGATCAGCGAAAGAAAATTTCTTTCACCATCCTTTGTATAATTAAAAATATATATTTAGTTTGGGGGAAGAACCTCCCCCCCCTTGCTGAGAAAGGACCCCAGCATCTTGAACTCACGGGATAAGTGCTTCCACACTGCCTCCCAACCTTCCTCCTAAACTCTCAGACCCTTAAAATGTGTGCTCCGGTGCATACCCAAGGATTCAAGCAAAAGCAGATCAAAGCCTTTAGTTAAAAAACAGCTAACTGACACAGTTTAGTGACTATTAGCTAGCATTTGCACGGCACTGTGTTAGGGAGGAAAGAGCTCGGAGGGTGTGTGTGGGCAAGCAGTGTGTGCAGCACCCTTTTCTGTCTTCCTTCCCTCCTTCCTTCTTCTTTTTAATGTAGAATGCTCGCGTGTCATCCCTGTCCAGGGGCCATGCTAATCCTGTATCTTTCCAGTTTTAGTCTGCATGCTGCTTTATCGATGCCCAGCACCATTTTCTGTAAGTGACAAATGTCTGCATGCAGTTCTGTGGAATGGATTCATCCCTCCGCAGATTCCGAATTTCCACAGTTCCTCCCTCCCTCCCTCCCTCCCTGGCTCCCTCCCTGGCTCCCTCCCTCCCCCTTTCCATTTCTAATCAGGGACAAACATCTAGAATCCCCAAAGGAGATAGTAATTAGACGAGACGACAGTTTCAGTTGTGGTTCACACACGAAATAAATCTCAGAAAGATTTTTTAAAAAGAAAAAGACCTGAGGGATATTTGTAACACAGAAAGAGGGTTTGTTTCCTCAGTACGGAAATAGCCTCTTCAGGGATGGAGGGCTCAGCCACAGAGAGCACTTCTGCCCCAGCTGAGGCCCGGGTTCCACCACCAGCCACACGGTGGCTCTCACAGGAGGCACACACACACACACACACACACACACACACACACACACAGGCAGATGGAACACTCACACACAAAATAAGTAATCTTAAGTTTAAAAGAACGATTTCAAACTTGAAATAACAAAAGCCAATTTGAATAAATAATTAAAGACACGGTGGGGGAAATGAAAATGCAGAAGATGAAGAAAATGAAGACAGGTTTAACCGCAGGTGCGGAGTTGCTTGTTTCCTCGGAAAGGTTTTACTCTAACAGGTAAAGAACGGTCTCAGTTGGAAGAAAGCGGTGGCTGACTCACCCATCCTGGGTAGGTAAGCTGGCGTGTTTTGGCACAAAATAGAAAAGTACCTGTACCGGCTTTGTTGTGTTTTTAAATGTTTGCTTCTAGGAATTTATCTTGTCATTAGAACCATACCAGTATTGTGTGAAACAATTTGAGTTAGGGTAGATATTTTGTTACAATGAATTTACACTATTAAAGAGAATAGTATAATGGATGTTCACTGTCCCCAGTGCTCACAATCATCATGTCAGAAGCAGTCCTATTTCTTTGATATGGCCTTTTTTTTTTTTTTTTCCTTCTGGCAAAACATCATGTCACTTCATCTACAAAAAGACTCCTCTAAGAAACCTAACCAGGGTACTGCAACAAAATTAAGAAGTGGCATCACGCTAGGTAGGGTGGGGCCATCTGCGACTCCAGCATTGAAACAAAGCGAAGCAAAATGACAGCAAAACAGCAACTCCTTAATATAAGAGAAGAGCTCACCTGCTATTATACTTTTCATAAACGAGTTTTTGGAAACCTACCTGTCTAAATTAAGATGCAGCCTTGGAGCTGGGGAGGTGGCTTGCTGGGTAAGAGAACTTGTCCCGCAAGTGCAGGGACCTAAGTTTGAACCCCCAGCACGCACAAGGAAAGCCTAGCACTCAAGGGCAGAGGCTCTGAACTCATCAGCCAGCCTGGCCAGAGACTCTGTCCCAAGGCAAGTAAGGGACGGAGGACAACATGCGCCGTCCTGCTCTGACCTCTGCATGTGCTTGCGGAAGGTGCTCAGGGCATGTGTACCCACGCTCCCATGTATCCATCACAAGTGTGCAGGTGCGCGCGCACACACAACGCTCTCGCATACACACACACACGTAGGGTTTTTAAATTGTGACTAAGAAAAAGAACCAACCTGAATACCCATCCGTAGGAAATTAGTTGAATGAATAAATACTAATGACACACAATGGCACAATGTTTAGTTATTCAAAAAAAAATGAAGGCGGTCTAGATCTATTTCCATGCAATATTTGCTACCTGAGAAAAGGAGTCTGTGAAAATACTGCAGGATTCTGCGATTCACAACTCATATGCTTTTCCGGGCCTGGGAACAGCCTTGGACTGGACATAGATGATGAAGGGAAG
>NW_026595566.1:17598-23358 GCF_907164565.1 Psammomys obesus | reverse complement strand
TCTTCTTCTTCTTCTTCTTCTTCTTCTTCTTCTTCTTCTTCTTCTTCCTCCTCCTCCTCCTCCTCCTCCTCCTCCTCCTCCTCCTCCTCCTTCTTTTTCTACTTCTTCTTCTTCTTCTTTTGAGACTCCGAGGCGGACCTTGAACCTTCCTGTCTCTGCCTCCTAGAGCGCGCTGGCATTACCAACTCAGCCGCCCCTCTGGTTCAATCAATTTTGGCTAATTTTATTGATTGAACCTCACAGAAGCATCCGGTGCAGCGATGCACTTCCTAGGCCCTGCAAGAGACTCGGCTCGGCCTCCCCAGCCCAGTGATCCCAACACACACACACACACACACACACACACAAACGCACGCACGCACGCACGCACGCACGCGACAAGAAAGAAATTAAGGCTCTGTTCGGTCTTCGTTTTAGCGATTCCCAAAGTTAGGAATTTCAAAGATAAGATGCTGTTGACCTCAGAGTTTGACATTGTGTGCTCCTCCTGTCCACACGAACGGGGTTTCGGAGCGTTCGCTGGGGAGTGTGGCTGACCGCCTCGGGCCCAGGGACTGGGCGGCGGTTACAAACGGCCTGTCACCTGTGTGACAGTGTCTGGGTGCCTGCTTCGTGCTGAGATCGGAGGAGACGGCGCGGGCCTGGCGTCCGCGTCCTTCGTGCTTTCCGGGGCGCGCTGGAACCGGGGAGCCGGGGTCCCTGCTGCCCGACACTCCCTGCCCGCGACCGCACGCCCCAGAGCGGGTGCGGGGCCGGGGGCGCCTCGGTGGGCCGGGGGCGCGGGATGCACGCGGGAGTCAGCGGGCCGAGGCAGGAGGGGAGTGCGAGCTTCGGGCGCGGAGCCTTGGCTAGGGCGAGGCTGGCGCCGGGGCCGCCCACAGCCTCGAGCCCGGCCTGGACCGCACCCACCTCCGGGCAGGACCCCGGCGGCCGCTGGTCTGCGGGAGGAGGAGCCCCGACGGCCTCGGCCTTCCCGCGGTGCAGCCTGCGCCGCAGAACCGCGGCCTGCACAGCCTCTTCCGCGGCCTGCACAGCCTCCGGGGTCCCGAGGCCGGCCGACTTCTCTCCTGGTAAACCAACGAGAAGGCCAAAACCTCACCCCCCGTCGCCCCCGACGGAGATGGAGCCGAGGAAATGGACCCCGCCCGGAGAGAGCCGGGCGGAGGCGGCCGTCCTCGCCGACGGAGCCTGAGCCGCCGAGGAGACCGCGGGGCGAGCCGGCCGCCGCTCGGCTCCCCCGGCCCAGCCACCCGGCCGGCGCCCGCTTCCCAGGGGTTGGTGCTCAGCGTCCTGGGGTGTGGGTCGACCGGCCGACGCAGGAGAAAGCTGGAGCTAAAGCCCGCGCAGCTCGTCCCCATCGCTTCAGCTTCCTGTGGTGGGAGGGTGGTTAGAACCCAGGAAAATAAAGACCCAGACCAGGCCAGCACCGAGCGGCGGCGGGAATGCGGGCCTTCTGCCGACCGCCAGCGAAGCAACGGGGGACAGAAAGCGAAGCAACCATCCGCAAACACTAACTTAAAAAAAAAAAAACAACCCAAAAAGCTCAAAAGCTCCAAAAGTGCGGCTTTTTGAGCGGTCTTGTAAAGCCCGGGCGAGCGCGGAGCCGTGTGCGCAGACAGGGGCACCCCGCACCCCGAGGCCCCCGACACCCTGCACCCCCGGCCCGGACTCTGCGCGGCCCTCTGCCGTGCCGGGCGGCCGCGGCTTTGCTCTCTGCGCCGTTCGGCCTGGCCAGGCCTGCAGCCCGGGGCCCCCAGCTCGGGACGATGGCCACCCAGTGGAAGGCCGCCCCGACCGCTGTGCGGGGTGCTCCTCCAGGGCGGGCTCACGGCCCTCGGGGGCCGGCTCGTGCCCTGGTCACGGTTCGGGCGATTTCAGGCCAAACGCTTGGACTCCTGGGAGCCTTGGACTCCGGGTACGGGGCGCGCGTGCAGACCTCCTCTCCAGGGCGCTTTAGCCGGTGGGTGACTAGCGGGCTGGGTGAGCGGTGCTGCCGTGAAGAATCTGCCCACGGTGCGTCCTGCAGAGCGTTTGGAGACTTGCAGAGGAGGCACCAGGCTCCGGGGTAGGTACCCCTGACCAAGCAGAGTTCGCAGATCTATCAGATCAGCTGAATTCTCTTCCCGACTGATGCAGAAAGCACCAAGGGCCTGAACCAAAGGTGGCGGCAGGCTTGGACCACCAACTGCGGGGATCTGTGTCTTACACTTGTCCCTTGTCCGCTGGCTGTCCCAAGCCCGCTCCACTGAAAGTGCAGGGTTGGCCAACTGCAGGGTGAGGCCCCATTCCTTCCGGTGGCCTCCAGCCAACACGAGCCCCTTCCAAGACAAAACAAAAGGTTCCTTCCACACTACCCCTCCTTGGCCAAGGGAAGCCTTGGAGGCTGTGGGGTCCTGGAGGAGGTCGCGCTGTGGAAGCCCGTGGTGTGCTCTTGCCTGTCATCTTGGTGGCACAGCACACACGGCCAGCGAGCGGCTGCAGAGAAGGCCTCCATTTTGAAGGCAGGGTGAGCCTTGCCGCTTTCCAGCTTTGTATTCCCGGAGGAAATCTGAGACATTGACCAAACAGCGTTCCCCAGAGGACTAAGGAGGACCCCACCGCTTTTTTTGTAAGATTCTCCTTTATCAGCCTGTTCTTTGCCTCTAAACTGCTGGCTTTCCGCAGCAATTCAGTCCCTGGGGCCAAGGTGTGTGTGTGTGTGGGGGGGTTAGTTCAGAGAGGCTTCTGACTACCAAATAACACCCCATCCGTTGGACGGGATCTGTAGGTCACAGCAGAGCTACACACTCCCCCCTTCAACAAATCCTTATGGAGAGCCTGCAAAGCGTTTTCTGTGTTCCTGACAGGACCTTGGATCCCTAGAAAGCTTCCTGGAGAAGAGGAAATCACCGAGGGGAGGTGAGACACCAGGTCTGCTCACTCTACTCCAGCTGTCCTTGGCCTTTCCAATGCTAAAGGATCCTCTGAGCCAATCTGCACCCAGGGGTAGGAAGGAGGTGAGAAGGAGTAGAGAGAGTGGGGCCACTTCTTAGGAGCCTTATGCCATGGCAACCACAGCAGATAATCTTCTCCCCTGCACCTTTTAGTGGCTTCCTGGCTTCCTTAGAGGATGTGAGGGGATCCGTCTCCGGAGGACCAGAGGACGGTGTGTGTGTGTGTGTGTGTGTGTGTGTGTGTGTGTGTGTGTGTAAACTGTGCTAAGGGCTTATGGGAGGGCTGTTCATTTTGGACAGTGGAGGCTTCCCCTCCCTTCCCTAGCGTTGGGCTGGCTTCCCTTCTGGAAGTCTCCACTCTTAGCTGTGTTGGGGCTTCGAGTAATTGAGTAGCGACTAGCAGGGTGACCCTGCCCAGCAGGGATTAGCAGAAATGACGTCCTGGGCATTTCAGGCCTGTAATAACAGCCTCCTCACTAAATGGGGGAGGGGCAGAGCAGAGGGATTTGTGAGTTCTGCACTTGCTCTTTATTTCAGTCCAGAGAACACTGTGCTTCGAATTACATATTTCAGTTACATTTTACAAATATAAGAGAACCACATGTGTGTGAACATTATGAAAGTACATCCCCTCCCACCAAAGACAGACCTGGGCAAACACGCATGTATCTCTGCCTGACTTAAGTGGCTCTACCGTAGAGAGGGCCACTTTTCACTCCCACCTCTAAGAGTTTGCGCCAAAGACAATCCCACTGATGCCCATAAACAAGATTTATTTGTTCTACATAAAGGTTGGTAGAACGGAGGAGGCGGTGTTTGGGCTCAGATCTCAGCTCTCCTGACAAGAGGAAATGCCTGTTCTTAGGTGCCTAGTGCTAGCAAGGTCCTCATCCTAAGAGCTGGGCAGGCCTTGCAGATTTCCTCAGTGGAACTCAACTGTGGTTCACTCCTTGCCCTCAGAACCCCTCAGATGACAGAATGGAACTCCAATTTAATCAACAAGTCTTCGAATCCTGGTGGTGTGACAGCCTTAACTCCGAGAGGGCCCTTGGCAGCGGCCACCAGTCTAATGGACACATCTGCTCCTTATGCAGGTGCCTGCCTGCATCTGAGTTCAGGAAGGCCTCTGCTGTCTTCAGCACGCTGTCTCCGTGCCTGCCCTGAGGAAATCTGCAAGGCTTCCGGATTTCACATCCCCAGGGCCACCCACAATGGGAGTGGGGGATTCAGGGCCATTGAACCCCACCCGCTCCAAGGTATTAGACACTTGGATGAAAGAAACTTAGGTTCTCCTAGGCAGAAGAGAGGAAATTGGCTATGGCCACTGGCCTCCTGAGGACTGTGGCTTCCAGGAGAGGCACATGGGATAAAGAGGCAAGAAGAAGAAGAAGAAGAGGAGGAGGAGGAGGAGGAGGAGGAGGAGGAGGAGGAGGAGGAGGAGGAGGCGGCGGCTAGGTGAAGCCTAGTGAGCCTGTCCCATGGAGGAGGACAACAGACCCCAGGCCTAGGATCCACTTGAGGGCAGGACCTGAGACTTCTTTCTCCGAGTATCTACTTGGGAGAGGCCCAGATCCCAAATACGGCCTTTGGGGGCCTGGGTCTGGATGGGCCTTGGCAGGAGAGTGCAGTGAAGGCGAGCTCGCTGCTGGGAAGGTTGGAACACTGGTTGAGGGCCGGTGGAGTCCAGGAAGAAAGCTAGGCCAGGCCGAGGGGCGTCCAAGCGAGAGGGAACTGGAGCAACGGAGCCTACCCTCCGCCCACCCAGCCATCTCTGGACAACAACCCCGCAAGGGCCGGTGCTGGGAGACAAGGCTGGGCTGAGGCAGGGAAGTGCTCGGCCGGCCGGCCCGGCCTTCAGCAACTGTCTGCTGCTCCGGTTCCTCCCAAGCCTGCCCCTCCAGAGCGCGCGTGACACTTTCTCCGCCCTTGCTCGGAGACCCTCGGCGCAAGGGCCCTGGCTTTCGCCGTCCTGTTTCCCCAGCTGATTCCCGTCCTTACTACATCAACTAGCAGAGATGGGCCTAGAGAGAGGGGCCCGGTCTAGCAGGACCAACTGCAGGGCAGAGAAACAGGCTCCTTCCAGCCCCTGCTTTGTCCCCTGCGTTCGGCTCAGTGTCCCGCACACAATAGGCACGCGGAACATTTGCAGACTGTACTGCCGAATGAATGAACCAGTCTAGGAAGTGAGAGACGGATGCCGAGGGGAGGTCGGAGGCCCCAGGAAGAGCAGCGCGGTGGCCCAGGGACTCAAAGCTGGGGCTGTCCCCTTACCTCGTACCAGGATGCGGCGGCAGTGGTCCGTCTCGGCCAGCGTCTGCTGTCCGTCGCAGTCCCCGCCGCTCTCCCTGGAGCCCGCAGGGCTAGAGGCGGAGGTCCCGGCAGTCTCCCTCGGACTCGCGCTGCCCGTGTCAGCACGCAAATCTTCCGCGCCACCGTGGTCTCCGCGACGCCCACTGCGGCCACCAGGCTCCTCCCGGGGCTTGGGGCCGCGGTCCCGCTCCGCGCCCCCATCGCCCATGCCCGCCACCACTGCTGCCTGGGCCACGGTGGCCGCCAGTCCGAGCCGGGGAAGCGGGTCCTTCCCCGCCCCTCCCCACCCCTTCCTCCGTCGGCCCCGCCCCCCGCAGGCCCCGCCCCCGCCCGCGATTGGGCGGGGGCCGGGGTTCGGGGCCGCGGGGGGGACCCCGCGGGGGCGGGGGGGGGGGGGGGGGGGGGGGGGATAGGGGGGGGGATAAAGGGGGGGAGGATCCGGGGGTGGGGGAGGGCAGAGCAGAGGGAGCGCGGAGGAGGAGGAGGAGGAGGAGGAGGAGGAGGAGGAGGAGGAGGA
>NW_026595566.1:2047-17498 GCF_907164565.1 Psammomys obesus | reverse complement strand
GGGGGGGGGGGGGGGAGGAGGAGGAGGAGGAGGAGGAGGAGGAGGGATGGGAAGCGAGAAATGAGAAGAGGCGGAGAGGGAGGCGCGATGTCCTCGCGCCTCCTCGCGTGGGGCGGCGTTTCGGGCCTGACCACGGGAGACTGGGCGGCCCCAAACCCTCTCAAAACTTTATGACTCCCCAGCGGCCGCTCTCGCCTCTCCTCTCCGTCCCCGGCATCCTCAGGGAAACTCCACTAGCTCTCAGGCTGGCTCCGCTTGAAGGACAACCCAAAACTTGAGGGAGAGGACCGCGGCTCGACCCCGCAGAAAACAGGAGGTTTGCTGGGCTCCAGAACGCGGGGCTGCGGGGGCCGGGGATGGAGACCGGGGGGGGGGGCAGGCCCGGGTTTGGCGCGCCGCTCCCCCAGCCAAGCCCACACCCACACTGGGGCGCAGAACAGCCACCTCGTGTGGAGCTCCCACGAGTTTGGCGAGAGAAGCCGGGAGGCCGGCAGAGGACCAGCAGCCAAGCAGGCTGTGCAGCCGGGAGTGCAGGCCAAGGCCGGCCCTCCGCAGCCCTGAGGCTCGTACTCCCGGGACGGACACCTAAAGGCGGAGGCTGAGCCCTTCAGTGCCGTCCTCGGACTAGGAGAACGTGAGCAGGGCCCTTCCTCAGAGTCCAGCTCCGGGACAGCCTCATTTTATTTGGCTTAGCCTTAAAGAGGCTTGGGGGAAAGGTTGAGAGGGAAGGTGTGTGTGTAACCGAGGGTCCACGGCTTCTCTAGGGGCTAGGGAGCCCCACCGCTCTCACCTTCTTCCGCCTGCAGATCTGGGATAAGCCAGGTACTAGGGGCTGATTGAGGATGTCTGTGACCACCAGGGGTTAAGCTTGTAAGGTCTTTGTCTCTCTGGCAGCGTTGAGAATCCCCCAGGGCCCCTCTGAGGGTGAACAGGTGTGTGAGTGTGAGGAGTCAGTCAGTGCCTTGGCCTGTGTCTCTGAGTGTGAAAACGATTGTGTGTATTGTCCGACCCAGGTGTCCTTAGCCAAAAAGGAGGCACACAGATTTGCGCGAGCAGCGACTGGTGACTCTCACTGATTCTTGTAGCGCTGGAAAGGGAAAGGAAAGGGGTAAAGAGAGACTTGCCTGCTGGTCCATACTGGGAAAGAAAGGAAGGAAAAAGACAGGAAGGGTGGAAGGAAGGAGACATATAGCAGAATGCTTTGAGCCAGTGACCACAGAGGAGGAATGGCGTTCATGGGGGAGCAGTCGGGACTAACTGTAGGTGCCTGAAGTTCACAGGGTGAGTGGGGGGGAGGACAGGAAGAGAGGGAGGGAGGGCACCAATAAAGTGGAGGGATACCTTCTGGATCCTTATAAAAAACTGTTTCTTTTCATGATTCTGTTTGTTTGTTTGTTTGTTTGGTTGGTTTGGTTTTTTGAGACAGGGTTTCTCTGTGTAGCCTTGGCTGTCGTGGAACTCACTCTGTAGACCAGGCTGGCCTTGAACTCAGAGATCTGTCTGCCTCCTCAGTGCTGGGACTAAAGGAGTGTTCCATGCCATCATTGCCTAGCCTCTTTTCGTGACTTTACATCTTCATTTCACTGATGGAGAAGGTTGGGTCTTAGTCCAGAAGCCTCATCTGGATTCAGTCCCATCAGCTGGGCCATGCCTTCCTGGGGAGGCTGGTGGCTTTGGGGAGTGCTTTGGAACTATGGTCTGCAGTTTGGACTGTTGTGGGCCCCCTGGTGACCTGTGAGCACTCAGCACTCGGGTGATTGGTTCTTTGGTGCCAGTGGTCTGCCGCCAGAACATCTCTCCACCCTGAGAGACTGCACTCCATAGTGTTGTCCTCCCAGAGGAAGTCAGTGCTAGCGCGCTGCCAGTCACATGGCCAGTGAGTGACGTGGTCTGTGGTGGGTGATGGGCCACAGACTACTCTGACCATCTGAACGTGTCCCAGGAAGGGAGGCTCCTGTAGACGGGGCCTGAGACCTTGCTGACCTTGCTCTGACAATCTCCTCTGCTCACAGGGCCGGCAGCACGGTGAGTCTGGTGCCAGTTTGGGAGATTGAAGGTTTTTCTCATGTAAGTTAGGGAGCCAGGAGGCCTGGGTTTATTCCTACTGCGCGCTCCTGGCCACCAGTGTCCACCTCTTCCTCACTGTTTCTCAGCCTGGCCACAACCCTAGAGAATCTCTACTCCTTCTCCTCCTACTCCTTTATCTTTCTCCCTTTCTCCCTTCCTCTTCAGGATCTCAAGCAGCACAGCCTGGCCTCAAACTCAGATCCTCTGCCTCCACCTCGAGGGTGCTAGAATTATAGGTGTCATCACACTGGGCTTATGCAGGGCTGGGGATCAAAGTCACAGCTTCTTGTATGCTAGGCAGGCACTCTCCGAGTGACAGCAGCAACAGCGAGCGGGCTGACAACACAAAGATGGTGGGGAAGGGCAGAAGGGAGTGCTGACAGCTGTCAGGGACAGCTGACCTGGACCCAGCTCAGCCTAGATTTTGCTTGTTGCTTCCCTCTTGCTGAGGGTGGGGTGAGGGTGGGCCCTCTGGTGGGCCCTCCCCTTCATATTCCACTCCTCCCCTCCATCCTCCAGCAGTGTGCACAGCTTGCTCTCTCACTGCCAGCCTCTTTCCTGGTTTGAGAGTTCTCCCAGATACTCCTGGGTAGGTCCTGAGTAGCACTGTTGTGTTGTCCCCAGAGAATCCAATGCTTTGATCTGTCACCACTGTGAGTTCTCCTGTTGCTGAAGGGAGCTTGGGGTTCAGGGTGACTAGGGAAAACTGCCTGTGGACCCAGTCCTGGCTCAGAGAGCAAGCAGACCTCACAGAAAGGTTCTACCTCTCCACCAGCCATCTGGGAGCTAGACCTCTCTCCTAGCACGCTACAGGAAAACCCAGGGTCCTGCAATACCACCACTGTCCCTGCAGGGAGAGGATGGTGTCTGAGCAGAGTAACAGTGATGACAGAGAAGGGGGAGGAGCGAGTCTGCTCTGGCAGTGAGTTCTCTGGCAGGTCCCTGTGGAGGCAGGGGGGCACCTCCCATTCTGATGCCTCCTCCTGGATTGTGACCCCACAAGCTCACAAACATTTTAAAACCATGTTAAACACGCCAGTGTTTAGCATGTACACTGACACGCTCCTTTCTTTAAAATATTTCATTTTATGTGTGAGTCTTTGCGTGCATTTACCTCTGTGCACCACGTGTGTGCGCCTGGCGCCTGCAGATGTCAGGAGAAGGAGCTGGATTCACGCTGGAGCTAGGGTCACTAGAGTTAAGGATGGTTGTAAACCACCATGTGGGTGATGGAACCCAGGTCCTCTATAAGAGCAGGAAGCGCTCTTAAGCACTGAGCCATCCCCTCTAGCCCCTACTGACACATTTGAAGCAACATGAGATGATAACAATGTGTCTTTGACCTGGGGTTCTGCAAGGTGCTGGACCCTTGTGCTGTAGGACAATGGGAATGGCACAGAATCCCAAAGGTTACCGTTGAGGCTGGAGTGGAAGCTGAGCAGAGTGGGGCCAACAGATCCCAGCTGGGGATACCCACTATTCCAGCCACATTGCCGCCTCTGGACTCACCACCAGCTCCCAGTCCTCTGCTTCTATCTGTCCACAAAGGTCCTCAGTTGGCTGAAGTGCTTGCAGGCCACAGAGCAGGTAACCATCAGTCAACTGTTGCTGGGTCCCCAACCCCCAACACTCTGGGTCCTATAAGGATGGCTCCGACTTGCTAAGCTGTGCCTTGGGGTACCCAGGCTGTTGTCCCCTACTTCACTCCGTCCCTTCAGCTCATGAAGGAAACTTAGCCAGGCTGTCAGAGTTCTAGAGTGAGCCAATACCCGCTGCCCATGTTGCCAGCAAGGAGCTGCCAACTTTCTAGAGCTGCTGGATTCCTGGGTCCAGCTACTGGGGGGGGGGGTGTCTGCAAGGGAGATTGGAGGGGCAGTGATGATAGTCTCCAGTGCAAAACAGGCCGGTGCGGAGCAGGTAGCCTTTATTTTTGCTCTGGCTTTGACACCAGGGTCAGAGAAGTTTAAGGAGGGGGGAGGGGCTCTTCAGTAGGAACCCACCTGAGCACCCAGGATAAACTTTATGATGCTTAGCTGCAGCAGCCTGGCTGCCCAGAACTTCCTCTCTCTCTCTCTCTCTCTCTCTCTCTCTCTCTCTCTCACACACATCTCCTGGTGATGGCCGGCTGAGAGCCACGGACTGGGACAGGAGCAGCAGTAATGGGTGTGTACCACAATGGCACCTTCACTGACGTATAACTCGTTATCACATAGCTCACCTGTTTAGAGTGCATAGTCTGGTAGATTTTAGTGTATCACAGATATCACCACAAGCACAGGAGCATTTTCATGGGCTTGAGGACGCTGTCTGGATAGAGTGCTTGTGTAGCAAACAGAAAGCCCAGGGTTCAATTTCCAGCCACCAAAACCAAGTGTGGCGGGTGCCTGGGAGCCCAGCTCTGGGGAAGTGGATGAGAGAATCAGGAGTTCAAAGCTTCGTTGCAAGTTTGAAGTCAGTCTGGGCTACAGGAGACCTAGGGGGAATGCACCCCTCAGGACCCCCTGTCCTCTCAACCACGAGCCACCATTCTTCCCATGACCGGTGGATTTGTCTGCTTGGGGTGTTCCCTGTGAGCGGAATCTTCCGCTCTGCGTGCCTGTGGCTGGCTTCTTTCTCTCCGTGTGTTTCAGGGTTCCTACCTGTGGAGCATGTACCGGAATTCCACATCTCCCCACACCAACATCCACTGTGTTTACACTGTATCTGAATTTCTTCCATGTCCTAGGTGAGAACATTTGAGCTCATTGATTCTGGGTGTCTGGCCAGCGGCTCAGCGAGGAGGGGAAATTTCCAAGGTGTCATGTGATGGAGGCTCAGGGAACTGTTGCTGGTCACGTGATGGATGGCTGTACTTATGCCTTCAGTGACCTTCTGTCCAATGAGGAGGGGCCATGGAGTTGCTGGTGCTGGAGAAAGGGCTGTAGGTCTTGGCTAATCTTTTAGGTCACCAACTAGTCACCAATAGCTGCTTAGCTGCTACACCAGTGTCTCCGTCTAGCTAACGGGAACATTAGTTTCAACTCCTGCAATTGTTACCACAAGTGAATTAATTTGTGTAGACCACTCTCTCCCGTGTCTGGCAGTCATTGGCTCTAGGGGAAAGAAGCAGACACTTGTGTTATTCGGTTTTAAAGTGAAGCACACAAGGCATCACACACACCATAGTTCCTTCTTCCTCCAGAGGTTATGGTAGTCAAGGAGGCTGGGGACAGGTTTCATCCAGGACCTCAGCTGCCCGTGTCTGTCCCAGATGGAGGAACAAGAGCTCAGCTGGCCACCATGGCTCCAGGAGAGCACATCAGCCAGTATGGTTTAAGATTCTGCTTCGCCAAAGAGCCATCAGGTATGGGGCCCAGACTAGAACCCTGTTCTTAGCATCCAACTTGGGGACCTGGCAAAAACCCAGACCATCTTTCCTTGTCTGTAGTTCTAGTCTAGTGTTCACCTGGAAGCAGGATTGGAGCTGTCCACCAACCCGGTAGCCTTTCTCAGGCTCAGGGCCGCAGGGGGTGGGAGCGGGAGGGAGGCTGCTAGCCACCGTCCTTCCAGTGATGGGAGGAGAAGCAGGGAGGTGCAAGCTGAGCTGTCCTCCCGCAGGAAGTGAGAGATAGCCCTTAGGTCTCCAGGCTCTTCTGGGAGCCCACAATACACTGCCAGGGTGCTCTGTCTGCCTCTGAGGAGATGCCTATTGACAGCACAGTGGTCTTTGGGTTCTGTGCCTTTGAATTTATGGACTGTCACTGGTTGAAGAATCCAGTAAAACAGCATTTTAAAAGTGGTTGATTCCAGAGGGACAGAGACATTTTGCTTCTAGTGTGTATGAGAAGTAACAGATAAAGTTCCTCTCTGGCTGCTGTGTTCAAACATGTGCAGGAACACTGCCCACACAAGGCCATCAACAACCATCTTCCGAGTCCCCGGGCACTGAGGAGCCCGAAGCCCTGTTCAAGGAGAACCTGAGGCCTCTGCTCCATGGCCTGCAGCAGGGGAATTTCTAGAGAATCCTAGCCTGCTGTGAGCTCCCCCGGCCCCCACCTCCTGTCCCGTTGGGGACTGCATGATATTTTGTATGAGCTAAGTGATCAGTTCTAAGCCTGGGGTCTGGGAGTTGGAGAACAGTAGCAGCCTTTGCAGGCGCTTGGTGAGCGTCCTGGGGAGTGCCGGCCGGTGTCAATCGTTGCCTGAGCACAGCCTCCATTCCCTCCGCACAGACAGTTTAAGGACCTACCAGTTCTCCAGGCGTAGCTGCGCGCTCCAGCTACCTTCTTTTATCCGTCACCTTTGAAGCCAACGGACCCAAATCTCCCGACAGACCATGTGTGTTAGAGACGACAGCTGCGCCCTGACAGCAAACGTGGTGCAGAACCGCGGCGGGGAATTGTGCTCAGCCGCTCTGCGGAGGACGGGAGAGGAAGCTCCCGGCCGAAGCTCTTCCAGCAGTTTAGAACTTGCAGAAGCCCGCAGACCCACACCTCGGGGCAGGTGTGGGCTCATTTCGCCAGCTTTTAAAAAACGATAACCAGTTTTAATTTTTACAGACTAAACACACCTCCATGATGACTAGATGTGAAGAATTATCTGAGGGCGAATTAGGAGTCCCTCCAGACTCAGGCTCCACCGCTAGGATCTTCGCGTTCTTGCCCCGTCTCAGACGTAAGCCCCTCCTCAAAGTCGGGCCTGCAGCCGCTGTGTCTGCGGTTCTCTCGGCTTCGGGCTCTGGCGGGCCACCAGCTTGCGGCTTAGCCCTCTCGGCCCTCTCCGCTGGCCAGCACGGTGACCACTGCTTCCCTGGACCACAGTCTGCCAGGTTCGTTACAGAAGATTGTAGTATTTGTACTGCTATTATTTTGAAGAACGAATTAACTGCAGGGGAGCCAAGAGGAGGGATGTTCGCGGCTGGGGCCGTTCGCTTGGTGGGCCGCCCTGGCGGGGCCCTCCAGAGAGGGAGTGGGCCGGGGGGGGGGGAATTAGCGTGGAGAGAACCTGGGGTAAGAGTTGGGGTGGATTAGCAGGTTCAAAAGCAGGTCAGGGGGAGCTAAGCGTGGCGACCGAGTCCGTGCCAGGTCAAGGTCCTCCAGAGGCAGGCTCGGCGGCCTGCGGGGACCCCAGGTCTGAGAGGTCTGAGAACCTGCGCCCACCGGGGACGGAACCCCTGTACATTTTAGCGCTCTCCCCTCCCTCTTCCCGCTGGGGACAGACAGCTCGGGGAGGCCAGCTCGCGGCCAGCCTCCTGCCCCAGCCCGGCCGAGGCCGCCGCGGTGTTCTTGTGGGACCTCTCCTACCCAAGCAGGGAGAGTCTCCTGACCCCCCTCCCCCGGCGCCGGTGGCCTGGCGGCCCGAACCGAGGAGGGTTCTGAGACGCCCTAGAGCAGAGGACCCCTTCTCGGGGCACCGAGGGGCGCTGGGAGCTGCGGAGCCCAGGACGGTCCCAGGGCCGTGTGTGTGTGTGTGTGTGTGTGTGTGTGTGTGTGTGTGTTGTGTGTGTGTCTGTGTGTGTGTGGTGTGTGTCTCTGTGTGTGAGTGTGTGCATTCTTACTTTTTTCCCTAAAGGCTGCCGAGTTCTCTCACTGAGGAAAAAATGTGGCGAAGCCGTGGAATTCGAAGTCCTGGCCTTGCTGGTGACCAGGAAAACTTGACACAGCAGCCGGGGTGGGGCGAGTCCTCCTGTCCCCGGGCGGAGCAGTCCCACTGGGGTCACCTCCCCGCGCCGTGTCCCGCTCGCTCGCGCCCGGCCTCTTCTCTGCTTGCCCTCCCTCCCTCCCTCCCGCGCAGGCCGGGGTGTGGCGCGGGAGGGCTCGGTGTGCCGGGCTCGGCGGGTCTGGCCCGCCTCCCCCGCGGGCTGCAGGGGAGACATCCCGTGTCCAGCGCCGGGGGCGGGGGAGGCCTGGGCTGCGGCCTGGAGGCCCCGAGCCCCGCACCGGGCGCAGGGCCCAGCCCGCGCCACGGGCCCGCGCCGAGGACCGGCGGGCGGCACACCCGAAGTCCGTGCAGAGCGGCGAGGAGGACCGGCGTGGAGGACCGGGATGGCGGGAGGACCGCGACGGAGTTGGCGGATGCGGCCTGGATCAGAGCCCGCGCCATCCCGGTCCCCAGAGCCGCGGAGGCCCCCGCCTCTCCGCTGGGCACCCGGCGGGCACCCGGCCGGCACCGTTTGGCGGCGGCTGCGGAAGTGATGGGACCGAAGGAACGCGTCCCACCGCTGTTCCCCGCAATTCCGATCGCTGCCCCGACCCGAGCCCCCATCCTTAAAAGAATACGACGAAAGTGCCGTTTTGTACGTAGCCCTCTGTTCCCCAGAAACTGACGAGCGCGCACGTCTTTTAAAGGCTCGCTGTGTTAGATGCGTGTGCCCAGGCGCGGGTGCGCCGCAGAGGAGGTGCGCAGAGCGAGCCCCTGTGGCCGGGGCCGAAGAGCAGGGCTCCCCTGAGACACCTCGCTAGCACCTCTGACTAGGATGCAAAACATTACATCTGTGTATTGTTTGCGTCCAATTTGCGCGCGTCCGCGAGCCCGGAAGGCAGAGGACAACTTGGGTGCTGTGCTCCGGGCCTGGAGGCCAGCTCTCCCACACGCCCCGGCTAGAGCCGCCTGCCTCAGCCTCTCCGCTCAGCGCAGCCTTGGGGTGTCTTTCACAGACCAGCAGCACGCAGACAGCTCCGCAGAGGGCAGCCCGGCGCCGGCCTGCCTTCAAAGCCGAGGCGACGCTTTCGAATTTGGAATTTGTTCGGCAAGAGTAGGGGCCCCAGGTGACGAGCTGTGCGCCTTTCCCAAACAGCCTCTGCCCGGCCCTGCGCAGGCGCGTCCCTGGGCAGAGCGCAGGTGGAGAGCCTTCCGGGCGGGGGCAGAGGAGGCGGCGTCTCGGAGGTGACCGCTGCTGCTCCCGGAGGCCGGCCACAGGTGAGGAAGGGCAGAACCCCGGAGCCGGCCTGGGATCTTGGCCGGCACAGGTCTCTTCACTTGGGGTTTGCAGAGGGACACGCCATAGCAGTGGGTGCATTTCAGAGTGCAGGTGGGAAGCCAGGGAAGGCCACACCTTGGCCACCCTGGTCAAGGAACTAGAAAGCAGACCTCCTCAGCCCAGGGCATCGGCAGGGCTGGAGAAGTATCGTCAGATTACAATTGCTGCCCTTTGGGTTCTGTTGAAAGAGACATTTCTTTCTTGAGTCACAATCTGGAGTTCAGGCTGCTCTGGAACCCTAGACCCTCCAGCCTCCATCATCCAACGCCGGGCGAGAGCTGTGCACCTCTCGCGTCTCAGTGTAAATAATTTAAGCATTGACTACAGTATTTGAGTTTTGCATAACGAGAATATGTGTGTGCTTTAAGATTAACTTTACAATCAGAACTCAGCAGAAACTCCTAGTGTAACTGAACGGAAGGGTGTGGCCGTCTCTGCCTCGGCAGAGACAGTATGTGTCTAAGCTTTCTGTTTTTACAAAGGTCTCCTACTACCCACCCCATCTCTCTGGGTGGTACTCATCTGTCGCCCAGCATTTGGTGGGGTGGCAACAGGAGGATCAGAAGTTCAAGGCCACCATTGGTCACAGACTGAATATGAAACCACCCTGGGTTAGATGAGAGAACGGAAGAGAGAAAGAAACTTGAGGGTTGTTCTGCAAGAAGGCCTATCTAGTCTTAGAGAAAGAGAGAGAGAGAGAGAGAGAGAGAGAGAGAGAGAGAGAGAAAGCATAGTCAGTCTCTTTAGGGGGAGTATTCCTTCTCTCAGTCTCCCCTCCCCAAACCATTACATTTCAAACTATCCCAATAATATTCTTTCTAGTCTTATTTTTTTTCCTGGCCCAGAGTTTAATCCAGTATTATTCATTTCATTCTGTTTTAGAAATACTTTGTCTTTCATAGCTAGAAACAGTTCATTTACTTTTTCGTTTGGCTTTGCAACATAATTTTGAAGGAAACCATTCAGTTTTTGCATATATTTTAGTTTTCTAATTAATTAATTGTTTGATTTGTGAGACAGAGTCTCACTACAAAGCTCCTAGTAGCCTGAAAATTCATGATTTTCCTGCCGAGGCTACCTCCTACTTAAACTGCTGTTTAGTTTAAGCAACCTGACAGGAAAGGGCTGTACAAAGCAGCCTTGTCCTGACCTATTTGTGCATAAGTTGCTGTCACAATGCTTTATTTTACGTCCTGACAAACAAAGACATTCTCTTGGGGTCACAATGCAGTCACTAAAATCAGAAAACCTGCGCTGTCCCTGAGCCCAGCCCTGTGAAGCTCCAGTGCCCTGGAACTGTTCCTCACGTGTGGGTCCACGTCCTTAGGTTGTGTTTGGTTGCTGTTTCTCTCAGTTTGAGGAAGTTTAAGCACAGTCTTTGCCTGCCCCTCTTGGCCAGTTGTCCCCCAGAATGCCCCTCAGTGTGGCTTTGCCTCATGTGTCCTTGTGGCGGAACTCGGATTGTGCGCCTGTGTGCTGAGAACATCTTGAAGCCACCCTGAGTTCTCCTCCTCTCAGGAGGGACTTGGGCTATTGATCATTGGAGAGAGATGACATTTTGCTGAGGGTGATGGCTAGTTTTAATTGTTGACTTCACACAGTCTAGAAGCGACTAGAGCTGTAGATGAGGTTGGACAGTCAGCTTGTTAGTGGGGGTGGTCTTGGTCATGCTGACTGGTGTGGGGAGACCCAGACTAGCTCTGGGAAGCCCCAGTCCCTGGGCTCAGGTGTGGAATGGCACAGGAGTGGAGAGGTGAGCAGTCCCATGCTGCATGCCTCCCTCTCCGCTCTCAGTGGACGTGATGCCACTGGCTGCTGCCAGGGAAGGGCTTTGGGACTGCATGTCAGATGGATCCTGGGTGCTAAATGGGCTACTTGTTGCTATCACTCTTTGTTCAATTCTCTCCAGTGTCGGAGTCCCATAAGGTCATTGCTTTGCTCTTCTTTTTTGCTCTCAACTCTCCAATTTTGTGTTTTAAGGATCACACCCTCTTCCCCTGACTGCTGCGTGGGACCCACGTCCTCATTCTCCTCCAGGAAAAAGACTCTGGTGGCTCCACTCATCCTCTCTTGCCATCTCAAAAATCACCACAAGCCTCCTTGTGCAGATTGCCCTCATCACGTGACCACTTTATTGAGGTCTGAGTTATTTGTCATATAATCGACTTGGATAAAGTGGTTCAGTGGATTTCAACAAACTCTCAAGTCACACAGCCATCCTTTGATCAGTTTTATACTATTACCAAGAAAAGAAACCCCAAGGGCCAGGCTGTGGGACACTGGCAGATGCTTGCCTACCATCTGTGATGCTCCAGGTATTTTCCCCAGAACCAAAATAAAAATAAGAATAAACCCTGTTCCCTTCTGTCCCACCCCTAACACTCCTCACCTTCTAGCACCAGATCCACGCACCTCATGTGGTTTTCTGTGCTACAGCTTTTGATGCTGCCATTTCTTTCTCCCGTGGAATCTTGGTCCTTTAATGTAGCATGCTTTCGAGGGCAGAGTCTGGGTTCTGGTTTTGGCCATACTGCTGAGGAATGCAGATGTAAACCTTCCTTTAAGCCCTCCCAAAGGACAGGACCTATTCACACATTCACAGTTTCATTATTGAGTTAATAAATTCCCACCTAACCAAAGGTCTGTTATCATTTCCTTCTTTTCCTCTTTATCCTCCCCACTTCTCCATCTTTCCTCCCCCTTCCCTCTCTCCTTCTCCTTCCTCTCCTTCTTTAGCTGGGGGCATGAGGGGGTGTGGGGTGAGGGAGATAGGAGGGTGGGAGGTAAGGATGGTGTGTGTGTCTCACTATGTAGCCCTGACTGGCCTGGAACTCAGTATGTAGAGCCACCTGCTTCTGCCAGAATGATGAGATTAAAGGCATTTGACACTCTTTTCTTGTAGCCCAGGCTGGCCCCATACTGTGTAGTCAAGGGTGACCTTGAAATGGTGGTTTTCCAGCTCCTACCTCCTAAGGGCTGGGATTGCAGGCCTGAGCCTGCACACTAGGTTATACAGTGCTGGGGACTGAAGCAGGCCATTCAGGCGCCCCTGAGCCCCCGCCCCAGTTTATGTCGCTCTTGTCTGGTGCTGAGAAAGCTGGCCACTCTCATCTATGAACTTGGCTTGCTCAGTCTCCTGCCACGTTTCATCCCTGTTACTGCCCCGTTCTACACATGGGGACCCTTGGGCGCAGACACCCCCTCCAGACTCTGTGTCAATGACTCTCCAGTTGGTTGCTGGGGCAACCGCCCTTCCTGGTAGGAAACCTGGCCTGGTTTGGCGCCACCTTCTGGCTGTTGAGGGGACTTTTCGAGAAAGAGAGAGAGAGAGAGAGAGAGAGAGAGAGAGAGAGAGAGAGAGAGAAGCTTTGTGTTTTAAGGCTCACACCCTCTCCCTCCGACTGCTGCTTGGGACCCGCGTCCTCATTCTCCTCCAGGAAAAAGAGACTCCGGTGGCTCCACTCATCCTCTCTTGCCACCTCAAAAATCACCACCACAAGCCTCCTTGTGCAGATTGCCCTCATCACTGGGGTCCAAGGTGTGAAGCTGTCTGTCGGGTTCAGCCCTCCGCGAGGGCTGCTCCGCTACCCCCACCAGCTTCTTCCGCACCTCAAACACCGACGTGAAGCCCTGGCTGTCGTGGACTCCCTGCGTGGACCAGGCTGGCCTCCCAGCGATCCGCTGCCTCCTGAGGGCTGGGATTAAAGGTGCGAGCCACAGCGCCCAGCCCTGTAGTCCCTGCTCTTAGTTTGAAGGACACAGACTTTGCTTTGAGAATTTCAGACGTGTATACGGTGCATTTTGGTTCTGTTCACCCCCTCTCCGACTCCTTCTGAATCCGTCCCTCAGTCCCCCTTCCAACGTCACGCTGCTGCCTCCCCCGCGCCCTCCTCCTTCATCTTCTGTAACCTGCGGGTCCAGTTACTGCCCTCCACATGCCCCCGAGTGTGGCGCCATCTGGTGGAGCACGGCCGGCTTACAAGGGGTAACACGTAAACCCGCTCTCGGGCAGTCACCCGCTGGGAAGACTTTCTCAGCTGGAGGTGGGGGCTGCGACCCTCTCTCCCGCCCCCACCGGAATGTTGGCTGGCTTGGACTTGTGCGGAGAGCCAGATCTGCTGTGCACCCAAGGCCCCGGTCTGCTCTGGCCCTCCCCAAACGCTTACCGTCTTTCTGCCTCTTTTCCGAACGTCTCTGGACACTGGGGGGAGGGGTTGACGTAAAAGGTCCTTTTCGTGGCCGCCAGTCTTTCGTTTTTGAGAAACCGAAATTGAAGGAGCTTTTGTTGTTTGGGTTCCCTGCTTCTGATTTCTGGCAATCTTGGGTGCGCCCCCAGCATGTCTGGTAGCCTTTGGCTTCCCCAGGTCTGGACACTTAGCCAGAAGGGGGCTAGAGTTGCTTAAAACCCACACAGGCTCAGACTGTTCACTTTGTTCTCCAGATCTTTGCCTCACTAAGATGGCTTGAAAGACTTTCAATTTTTTTTCTTCACAATTTATTCATTGTATATCCCGATTGAAGCCTGCTCCCTCAACTCCCCCAGTCCCACCCTCCCTCCCTCTTTCCCCCATCTCCTCCCCCTAGTCCACTGAAAGGGGGAGTTCTCCACCATTGCCATCTTCCCATGGCTTGTTAAGTCTCATCAGGACTGTCTGGATCCTCTTCCTCGGTGGTCTGGCAAGGCTGCATCCCCAGGGGTGAGTGATCAAAGAGCAATCGACCAAGTACCAGATAGAGGCAGCCCCTGCTCCCCTCACTCAGAGATCCACATGGAGACTGAGCTGCCAATCGGCCACATCTGAGCAGGGGGTCTAGGTCCTCTCCATGCATGGTCCTCGGTTGGTGCATCTGTCTGCAGGACCCCCTGGGCTCAGATCCTTTAGCTTTGTTGGTCTCCTTGTGGGGCTCCTGTCCCCTCCACGTCCCTCTATCCCCACCCCTCTCTTCCTCCGTAAGACTCCCTGTGCTCTGCCCAAAGTTTGGCTGTGAGTGTCAGCTGTTCCTTTGATTCCCTGTTGGGGGGATCCCTGTTTCCTCTCTTCCACCGCTTCTGGTGTCTGTCCTGTTTGCCATTCTGAATGAGATTTACGCATCCTCCCTAGGGTCCTCCTTAGCATTTAGCTTCTTTAGGTCTGTGCATGGCTATCCTATATTATACAGCTAATGTCAGCTTTAAGTGAGCCTATACCATGCCTGTCTTTCTGTTTCTGGGTTATCTCACTGGGTGATCTCTTCTAGTTCCATCCATTTGCCTGCAAATGGCTTGAAAGAATTTTTATTAGCTCTATAGAAACCCACAGCTTTTGTGGCCTATAAAGTATAAAACTATTTTTTTTCTGTGAATGGGCATCTTGAAAAGTTTCTCTTACACACATGTACACACGCCACACACATAAACACATGATGTTGCCATAATCATTCTTAGTTTTATATCTCTGTGCCCATGCCATCATTTCTTTAGGTGTATTACTATAAGTAGTGTCTATATTTTGAGACACAGGTTAGAAAACAGTGTATTTAGCCAGGTGGTGGTAGTGCACACTTTTAACCCCAGCACTTGGGAGGGAGAGGCAGGCAGATCTTTGTGAGTTTGAGGCCAGTCTGCTCTACAGAGTGAGCTCCAGGACAGCCAGAGCTCCGCAGAGAAACCCTGCCTTGAAAAACCAAACCAAACCAGCCAACCAACCAACCAACCAACCAATCAAAACACCCACTGCTTTTGACCTGATTGTGTACCCACACTCATATCTGTAGTGGAACAGCAGGCACCCCATCAGGGACGGGAGGCCGGGAGAAAGAGGGCGCCATGGAGAGAACTCTCCAGAGATAGGAGGACTTCTTGAAGCTGGAGGTAGGTGATGAGGACATGGCCAGGAGAAAGCCCGGGTGCTGTGGTCTCAGCCATGGTGTGCTGGCTGTGCAGGAGGTGGCAAGCTTCTGGGAAGCGCCAAGCACACTCCCTCAGAACCGCTGAAGGGAGCCCAGGGAGGTGCACCTCTACAGACAGGGACACTGAGCATTAACTTAGCTTATAAAAGCTGATTACATGAGAAATCCAAGGCAGGCAAGGCTGGTTGTTACATGGCTGTCCTAATGGCAGGTGACACAAGCAGGCATAGCACACAGCAGGGTAACAGTCCGAAGCCTTAAGTGACCTTAAGGTGCATTATTAACTGGGCTGTGAGGTCCAGCAAAAGTTCCAGTATTTTAGAACTACGAGATATTTTCATCAGCACAGGGTGTCCCAGGCTGAGCTGTCTCATACCAAAACCCAGCTGCCATGAAGGAAGCGGGTGGAGACTGTGCAGTGGAGGAAGCAGGTGGAGACTGTGCAGTGGAGGAAGCAGGTGGAGACTGTGCAGTGGAGGAAGCAGGTGGAGACTGTGCAGTGGAGGAAGCGGGTGGAGACTGTGCAGTGGAGGAAGC
>NW_026595566.1:0-1647 GCF_907164565.1 Psammomys obesus | reverse complement strand
AGCAGGTGGAGACTGCAGTGGAGGAAGCGGGTGGAGACTGCAGTGGAGGAAGTGGGTGGAGACTGTGCAGTGGAGGAAGCGGGTGGAGACTGTGCAGTGGAGGGAGCAGGTGGAGACTGCAGTGGAGGGAGTGGGTGGAGACTGTGCAGTGGAGGAAGCGGGTGGAGACTGCAGTGGAGGAAGCGGGTGGAGACTGCAGTGGAGGAAGCGGGTGGAGACTGCAGTGGAGGAAGTGTTGTCTCTGGGTACAGGGCATCTGAGGAGGTGCGCGGCCAGATAAGCCAAGTGTGGGCTCAGAGCAGCTCTTCTTTTCTCTGAGCAAAGTCAGGCTCCAGGAAACTCCAGGGAGTTGGAGCCCGAGGGGGATGGGCCAGGACTCAGGGCTAACTGCTTGAGCCATGGTTGAGGGCCAGTGAGGACCTGCGTCCTAGTCTTGGATACTTTTCTACCATGACCAAGACAGGTTACAAATGGGTCTATTTTGTCTTATGCTTCCAGAGGGATAAGAGTCCATCATGGAGCAGAAGTAGCGGCCATGGCGGCAGGAACCAGAAGCTGAGAAAGCTCATCCTTTCACATAACCATGGAGCAGAAAACCAACTGGAAGCAAGAAGGCCTTTTTACTTTCAAAAGCCACCCCCAGGACATACTTCCTCCATCGAGGCTGTACTTCCTCCAGCAAGGCTGTGTCACCCAAACCTCCACAAATGGTCTCGCCACCTAAAGATCAAACACTAAAATGCCAGAGACTACAGGGGCCATTTCTCGTTCAAATCACCCCAACCCTGCTTAGCTCTTTGCTATAGACTAGCTCCCAGAGCAGCCACCTCCGTCTAGGACAGGGCCAAGATGATTGACAAGAGTCATCTACCCAGGGAGAATCTCTTCTTGGATAGAAAGGTGGCAAGAAAGTTTCCCCACACGGTTTCCCAACTGTGTCAAGAGGAACTCTGGCTCCCTCTAGTGGAAACATTCTCTCCTGCAGGGAGGGAGAGGCCGAGGACTTGGGAGGACTCGGGAGGACTCGGGAGGCTGCTCTCCAGCGGTGTCTTAACAGTTCAACAGAGGAAAATCTTCTGTGAATCCGGCTGTGAGCTGGGCTTGCTCCTGAGTTGTCACTCATGCTGGGATGGACCTTTCAGTAATGACAACTTCCTTTAAGACGCCCGTGCTCCCACAGGAATCCCAAATCAACTCCTCGGCTCACCAAGGTAGATTTAGGTGGACTGGTCGCTTTCGATTGTGGTTGGCGCCCACTCTGGAGTCTATGGCCATTCATGTCTCTCCGTTCCTCCCCCCAGTCATAAAACAGATGCACAGCCGGGCATTGTGGGGTGGCCGGCGAGATGACTCGGGGCCTGAGGGCACCGGCCGCTCTCACAGGGCCAGCTTTGCAGCCCAGGTGTGGAAAGCGGCCACCTGCGCACTGAGGACCACTAGTTCACGTCCCAGGCCCTCCGGGTGGTGCTGGAAATTGATGGCTGCATCGGCTGTGTGGTCCAGGTGCACTTTCCAAGTCCAGGTCAACTCAAGGGGTTGGAGGGGGGCGCAAATCCTCCTTCGCAAGCTTGTTACTCCAGAAATGAAGAGACTCCAAGGGGTGTGTGTGTGTGTGTGTGTGTGTGTGTGTGTGTGTGTGTTGGAAAT
>NW_026595565.1:0-11853 GCF_907164565.1 Psammomys obesus | reverse complement strand
ACACACACACACACACACACACACACACACACACACACACACACACACACTCCAACACTCCAGTACTCTGAAGGTAGAGGCAGGCTGATATATGAGTTTGAGGTCCGTTTGATCTACATAGTGAGTTCAAGGCCAGCGAGGGAAAAAGATGAGTTGGAGAAATGGTTGGGGTGGTGGTGGCTCTTGTGAAATCACAAGGACCAGAGTTTGGATCATAGCATCTATGTAAGAAGCCAGGCATTCTGTATATGCCTGCAACCCCAGCTTCAAGGAAAGCAGAGGTAGTAGGGGACAGCTGGGCTTGCTGGCTTCCAGCTAACCAAAGAAAACTTCAGGAAGAGACTCTGTCTCAAAGGAATAGGGAGAGAATAAAGGAAGACACCTGATGCCCTATCCTGTCTCTCAGCAGGCACCAGTACACATGTGTGTACACTCAGAAATACACATACACCAAACTTTCTGTTGCCTTTTTTTTTTTTTTTCCTTGAGACAGGTTCTACGTAGCCTTAGATGGCTTGGGATTTGCTATGTGGACCAGGTCAAACTCACAGAGATCTGCTCCCTAAGCGTTGGGATTAAAGGTGTGTGCCATATCACCTGGCACCAACACCATATACTTTTAAAACAGCGATTAAAAAAAAATTAATCCCTATCTGACAATGAGCCTGGCTCAAGGATGCAAACTGTGATGTCTTTGGTTTGTCTGAAAATATTTAGCCCTGACCAAGAAATCAGGTGCTTTGTGTGACAAGAGTTTCTCAGAGAAGCCTACCATTACGGACATTTCAGATTCTCCACAGCAGCGAAGCAAAAAGGCCTGGCACTATGGTGGGAAACAGACATAGCCATTCTAGAGTCCCTGACAGGAGGCAGGTCCTGTTATGTGGTTGAGCATGCAAGCTGTTCCTAACCTTCCCAGGGTTAGGTGTGTCAGGTGCACGCTGAGGCTCCTCCAGGTGCCTGCACAGCTCATGTGCATGGTCTGCAGCTTTAGACACGTTCTTTCCTGTATATGCTAATCTAGCATAATCAGAAGTTTAAATTAACATTGCTTTTCAGAAGCTGTGGGTCTGGGAACAGTGGTGAAAGCCGATACCCTCAGCACTGGGATGCAGTGGCAAGAAGAGACACAAGTTAAAGGCCAGCCTGGGACACACAGTCAGCCCTGTATCAAAAAGAAAAGGCTGGAGGGGCCATTGAGATGACTTAGCAGAAAACGTCACTTGCTGTTAGCCTGTTGATTTGAATTCAATCTCCAGGACCCACATGTGGAAGGGGAGAACCAACTCCTTCAGGCCAGCCTGTTCTACAAAGTACAGCCAAGGCTACATAGAGAAACCCTGTCTCGAAAAACCAAACCAAACCAAACCAAACCAAACCAAACCAACCAACCAAACAAAGGACTGGTAGAGCACTTGCTTGGCGTACACAAGGCCTGAGTTCAGCCCCCCAGCACAACAACAAAACAACAGTGAGCCAAAACAGCTGGCTGCAACAGGTCACGTGCTGGGTGATTCCTTCACCATGAAGTGTCCAGAACAAGCAAACGCACATACAGAAAGCTGATTATCCCCGCCACAGCCTGGGGAAAATGGGGGCAATGGGGGTGGGGGAGGGCTCCAGGGATTCTTTTGAGGGATGCTTCAAAATGCACTGGGTTATTGTGCCCCTCCAAAGTTACTAAACTCCACTGATTATATGAATACAAATCAGGTGAACTTTATGGTGTGTAAATCAGAACCAACTGAGCTTTTCCGAGAGCAGGGAAGGACACTGGTGTAGAGGACATTCACTACCAGTCCCAGCACATTAACCGAAACTTCAGATGCATGGTCTTCTGGCCAAGCGTCCATAGGTCCATATTTTTGGCACATTCACTGTGGCCCTGGGAGTTGCCGCTTCCTATAAGTTTGGCATGGCTGAATGAAAAAAAGAAGGTATATGTAGATCTCTATAGAAATTATGATTCCATGAAAGATTTTGAAGAGATGAGGATGGCTGTTTTCTTTCAGAGTGGTAGTGATTTCAGAATGCAAAGAACTCCTTGGATTGCCATCCATAGAAGTTCCTCCCCGACCTGTGTTCTTGAACTATAAAATATGAATATGTGGGCTAAGGAGTAGTCTCTCTCAATAAATAATTGTATGGACAAAAAAAATAATAATAATCAGAACCAACTAAACATGTTCTGACACATGACTCACATAGGGTTTGAAGGAAATAAACACTGTGCAAACTAAAAGCAAAAATAGGCTATAACTGCTACCTAGCCCATAAGGAGGCCAAAAATCGCCACCTCTTGGGCTGGGGAGATGGCTCAGCAGTTAAGAGCATTGTCTGCTCTTTCAGAGGTCCTGAGTTCAATTCCCAGCAACCACATGGTGGCTCACAACCATCTACACTGGAATCTAATGCCCTCTTCTGGGATGCAGGTATCCATGAAGATAGAGCATGTACATGAAAATAAATAAATAAAGTCTTTAAAAAAAAAAAATAGCCACCTCTTCAGGTGGTTCATTAACACAGGCGAGGAAAGTACCCTCTTCATGAGTTATCACCTGTTTACCAGCTCTGGAACAGATCACAGCTGGTGTTCCCTTTGAAGCCAACACGAGAATTATGGATTGTGACATTCACTTTTTTTGTTTGTTTGTTTTTGAGACAAGGTTTCTGAGCATTGCTTTGGCTGTCCTGGAACTTACTCCAGAGACCAGACTGGCCTCGAACTCAGAGATCCGCCTGCCTCTGCCTCCCAAGCACTGGGATTAAAGGCGTTTGCCCCCACCGCCTGGCTGATAGTCACTTAAAAAAAAAATTTATTTTTTTTTCTTTTATGTATATGGGTGTTTTGCCTGCACAAATGTCTGTATACCTGTGTACCATGTTTGTGCCTGGTGTTCATGGAAGGCAGAAGAGGGCATCAGATCCCCTGGAATTCAAGTAAGGATGATTGTGAGCCATCATGGGGGTGCTGGGATCTGAACCCAAGTCATCTGCAAGAACAACAGTGCTCTTAACCACTGAGCCATCTCTCCAGTCCCCTACACTCATTTTATATCAATTCAAATGAAGTAGCACACGCCTTTATCCCAGTGATTGGGAGGCAGAATCAGGCAGATCTCTGATTTTGAGGCCAGCCTGGTATAAAGAATGAGTTCCAGAACAACCAGGGCCACACAGAGAAAAGCTATACCTCTAAAACAAAAAAGAAAGCTATGATGTTTGTCTTTATTGATGTAGGTCATCAAAAGAGGGCTGACTTAGCACAGTGCCTCCATGAAACGAAATCTCTCACCCAGATTATTCTTAGCATCAAAGCTCCCAGAACATAAAGTGAGGGGTGAGACAGAAGCCTGCATTGTGACCCTCTCAAGCCTGTGCCAGCACTTCAGGAAACTCCAGACTAAGAATGAGGCTCCTTGGTTACCTGTGGCCCTAGCTAAGGTTGCGGCACCCCCAAGAACCAGTGGAACAACTTGGCTGAACTTTTCTTAGTGCAAAATGAACTTCTGATGTTGTTCCCCAAAATCTTTGGCACCCTGGAGATAGGCACAGCTGCAGAGATGTCCAGGGAACACAGGCCATAGCACCCTTCTGAACTCTAAGGGCAATGGCACCTGTGCACTCACTGTGGCCAGACAGGAGCCCATCAGGGTGAGACCATCACACTTTCTTTGTGCCATGTGGAGCTCTGAAATACCTAGAGACACATGTCTACTTCATGACCTGTCCTTCATGGCTACCTTCCCATAGCCACACTTTTGTTAGCTAGCCATGATTCATCAAGCCACCAGGCCATAGGTCCTTGAGGGAGGTTTTGTCAGCAGACAAAGCTTGAACCTGCAAATGCTACTGAGCATCTCTGAGATAAGCCTACTTCCCTATTCACATACCTAGACCTGAGGGCCCAAGGCTACCACTCAGCATCCCCAGAACCAGTACCATGAACTCTAGGTAGTCAATGACACACCCTCCTCATCCCCTCAAACAAGATGGCTTCTTCTGTTTGTCCCAGGCTAGTAAACTGAGGGCCCTAGCTTCCTGCCATTCTGAGCCTTGGTATGTGTACCAGCCATCAGAATGTGTACCAGCCAGGCATCTCATCCTTCCTCACAGCAGTCCCAGAAAGTAAAAACAAAAGGGGACCAAAGAGCACACACTGTCTGTTGAAGCATGGGCATTCGTTAGAAAAACATTCTATGAAGAACAAGAACAGCTGTACAGGAAGGCCAGCAGAGGCTCAAGTCTTTCAGGACACCCAGGTCCACTCTAACAGGTCTCTACTTGGCTGGTACTGCTGAATACCACGGACAAGATCCTCTTGTTCTACAGAGGAAATGAAGGTTCCTACATCTTCAAAAATTGCACTGGGCAAAAAAAGAAGCACCCATGTGCGTAGGGCACAGAAATCACCAGGTGGAGAGGGTTTTGAGAACGGAGCGGCTGCCACAACCCAGACCAGGGTGCCACACGCTTCATGCCACTTCCCAGGATAACCATGGGCTGAGGGTTTGGAAAAAAATAAAAATGAAGTTACTGGGGCTGGAGAGATGGCTCAGCAGTTAAGGGCACTGGCTGCTCTTCCAAAGGACCAGTGTTCAAATCCCAGCACCCACAGGGCAGCTGTAACTCCAGTTCCCGTAATGTCTATACTCACACAGACATACACGAAGACAAAACACAAATGTAAATAAGATAATTAAAAAAAAAAAAAATGAAGTTACTGACTGCTCCAAAATACTCTTTGGTAAGGGTAGAAGTGTTAGGCATATGATGCTCAGCTGACAGCCCGTAACTACTAGTGCCTTACGACAGCTATGAATGCAGCCCAACACCATAAACTTATTTAAAACATCACAAGATTATTTTTTCATCCCTGTTGGAACTTGATTATGTAGTTCTTGAGTGTGCACTTTGTAGATGAAAATGTTACAATATCAAAAGGTTAGACAGGCAAAAAGCCCTCTTTCATGTTAGGAATGGTAGCATGCCTAAAATCTAAGCACCAGAAAAAAAGGAGGCAACAGAATCAGGATCAGTTCAAGGGCATCCCGGGTTACATAAAACCCTGTCTCAAAAAACAAAAATAAAAACAAGAGGTGTGGGGGCTGGAGCTGTAGATCGGGTGGTGGAGGGCCTGCCTAATTTAAGGGCATTCTTGAGCATAGATGGAGTTCTACACCAGCCTGGGATACACAAAACCCTGCCTCAAAGAAAAACCTTCTTTGATGTTCTAGGAGTCAATGGTTAAATAATATAAACAACGACACCGTGGATGACCGTTCTTACAATACTCTGTGAAGCTAGACCAGGACATGGTGAGAACATGGAGTCTTTACCAGTGGACCGCGCCAGTGCAGGTCTTACCGTGGGCACACATCTCACAGATAGAGCTGGGAGCCTGCAGAAACAGGAAGGTAGAGCCCAGACCCAGCAAAGTGTGTGCGTGGGTGAGGGAGGGTGTTGGGATTCTCAGGGACTCTCCCGTTTTGTAGAAGATCCAGCCGGCACCTCCAGGAAGTACTGCTCTGGATACTCTACCTAGACCGCAACCCTGAAGCCGGCATTCTGGACCAAGGGTGCTTGGAGTGAGTCCACCTGTCTAGGCACCTGTCCCGGACATCAGACCTGAGGAAAAGGCTGAGTTAACACAGGCGTGTAAGATACGCTACCTTGCGCTGGCAGAACGTGGAGCAGTAGTTAACCTTGTGGCAGCCGGTACACTCGCTCATGGCCTCCCGGCCACAGTTGACACATGATTGCTGCAGGAAGGACAAACAAGCATCAGTGTCACTGCAAGGTGCTAGGCTCCATGGCAGCTACCCACGAATAAAAGAAACACCGTACAGCTTATGGAATGTGTTCATTCCTAGTGTCGTTCAGGAGAACAGAACTGGCCTCCTCCCTTTATCTGAGTACCCTGTAACAGAACATCAGTGCCCGAACTCCAAAGAGATTCCCTTTAAGCCATGGAGATAGAGAGCCTGCTTGGTAAAAGATCTCAACCCTTGGGCATACTTCCTGAGTGCTTGAGGGCCCAGCCTGGGTCTCAGTATCCCAATGGTGGCCAAGGCTCCCCCCATACAGCTCTTCACAGTCACTTCACTGAAGCAGCACCAGTCACCAGACCTTTTGTGTACTTTTTTTTTTTTTTTCCAAGACAAGGTTTCTCTGGTAGCCTTGGCTGTCCTTTGTAGACCAGCTGTCCTCAAACTCGCAGAGATCCACCAGCCACTGCCTCGCTGAGTGCTGGGATTTCAGGTGTGCATCACCACACCCAGCTCTCGAATACTTTTTCTTTAAGCTACATTACTGGAGATGTTTAATACACTGAGGTGCTGAACACAACCTCTCAATGACTCACTTGTGGAGTAACGGATTATGTACGGCATAAAAATGGCTTGCTGTTAACAAACACTGTCCAGGATGGAGGGAATCAGAAAACCTGAGACTGGGCTACAGTGTTGGGAAGGGCATCCATTTGGGGACTAAAGGGATCCGTGGTGATAGGGCAATGAGCAGCAGCCAACAGACACAATACATAAATGAGACTGCTGGGCTCACAATGCCACTCAGTCCAGCTCGACCACTGTTTTTGCAGGTTTGATGGAAACAACACCTACGTGCAGGCTCTTGTTTTGAGTTCAGCTTCCTTCTGTGATCTTCACTGCGACCACCATCTTCCTACCTATGAAACATCAACTACCTCATTTCCTTTAGAAAGCATGAACTGGGAGTGGACCATGGCTACTGAGTTAGCTGCCTGGCCTCTAGCACTGAACCAAGACCTCAGACTCTGCCTCCACCTTAAATGACTAAATACTGGAGAAAAAAAAATCCATAGCCACGTAGACAGAGTTGGCAGACCAGAGTTGGGGAAGGCATCATCGGGGAGGGGTTAGGTCCAGACACGGGAGCTAGGAGGACAGCACTGGCAAAACAAGAGATCTCAAAACGTCAGTGTATTCACCCTGTGAGAAACATGTGACCAGATAGACAGATCATAGGGTGGGAGACAAATTGGTCAGTGACCAGGTGTGCAGAGGGAGAGAGGGCAGACAATGGCAGACAGCCTAATCCAGACCGCAAGGACTGCCACTGTATACAGGGATGTGGTAAGCTAGGTCGTGTTCTTCCTGCAGAAGCCTCCTGTCAGTTCCACTGTGAGAAGAGCTAGCCTGAGCATGGCCCACAGATGACCTGCCAAACTCTTCAGAGTTGTAAAGAAGGGAGTAGGCAGGCCTACGTAGCTGAGGAAATACCCCTCCTTTACTGTGCTGGGCTAGCATGTGTGCCCCAGACAAAAATGGCAGTGACAATGCAACTCACTATGGAGCTGGCAGTTGTGTTTAGAGGCACGACAAGAGGGCTATGATTGACACGCTCATGATGAATAGTCTGTGATGGTCACAGGGACCCTCTGTACTAATTAAAAGAAGATGACTCCAAGATCAGTTTGTTTTTTTTTCAGAAACAACTTTCTACCATGCCAACAGAGGTACCAATGACACCCATCTGTGCTGCCAGAGTGACCTTTGAACTTTCTAGAAACCCATAGAAAGCCTCAGAACCAATGAGCAGCTTTCCATGAATGGGCCTCAGCAGAATGGGATCTTCATAAAGAGGCCACAGGACTGCCTGTGGACCAAGGAGCAGGCCCCAATGTGAACCTAGAGCACCGTTGTCCCAGCAGCATGTGTAACAACTGCCAACAGGCTGGGAGTTCTTGGCCCCTGCCTGAGAAAGAATGGGTAAGGAGGCCCTGTGCCTCAGAGGAAGGGCCGGTGAACTGTCCATTGGCACAGCACACAGACCAGTTTCAATGTCAACTTACAGTGTAGCAGGAATATGAACAACAAGCAGCGGAGCCACCCCCTGCTCTAGGCATCACTCATGTCTAAATTATACAAATTGTGTATCACAGGTTACTGAACAATTTCTCACAAAAGATCTAAACAATGTGATTAAAAGATTACCTACAAAGTGCTCACTAATCTCGAATGGCTCGGGAGTTAATCTCAGTGACGTATTTGTCATTGGTTCTGCAAATGTCCTTTAAGTCTAACTTAAACTTGGGACCTGCTAGTGCTGGAGGTGGTTCATGCCTTGTCCCTAGATAACTAGCTGTAACTAACAAGGAACTCACCTGGTAGGCCAGGCTTGCCTTGAACTCAGGAATCCTACCAGACCCTTTGCTCCTGACTTCTTTGAAGGCTTACAGTTTTTTATTACACTTACTTATGTGTGCATGTTTGAGCATGTATGACATGGTGCACATGTGGAGGTCAGAGAACAACTTGTAGGAGGGGGTTCTCCCCTTCCACGATGTGGGTCCTAGGGATCAAACTCAGGTCATCAGGCTTGGCAGCAAGTGCCTTCACATACTGAACCATCTCACAGGCCTTCTTCTTCTCTTTTAAGAAATTTCCACTTATTTTCAGTGTGAGATGTACCTGGAGCTCACCAGAGAGTGACAAAGAAACAGGAGGCGCTAGGCCCCCGTCTTCCCTAGCTGGCACTCTCCGTCCATCCTAAGGTTGAAAAGTCACATGGTATCTGCTTTGTCACTGAGTCCACAGATCAAAATGGTGGGAATCTTGAGTCCCAGAACATATTTACATAAGGCTCTGTGTCCTGAACCAACAGGATAAAAAAATTAAGGGGGAGAGCAACACTAGACACTAGGGCATACCTCCCTGAAGGACCTGGCCAAGGGAAGTTCAGGGAGCAGGGAGAGGCAGCCAAGATTAGAATAAATGCCATTTTGCACCAAATCTGCACACCAGCCATTTTTGCTTTGTTGCCCAGGCTAAGGCCTGACTTTGCAAGACGGAAAAATAAAATGTTTCTCTCTGCTACCCCGAGTCTCCTGTACTCTCATTATGAAGTAAGGGTCTTTTTGTTTGTTTTACAGGCGTGTACCCCATGCCTGGCTTAAAGTAAGGGTCTTTGTTTCTCACATCTTGACCCCAAATCTTACAACTGAGCACTATGCCCAATCATGGCCCAGACAAAGTAAAGCCACTTCCCTCCAGTACAAGTCTTTGAGAACGTCATGCACCCCTTGGATCTTTGGGCAGCCCTGCTTCTGCTTAAGTACATCTGTTCACAGCACCCCTACTCTACCTGGCCTCTCCTGTCTCTGAAGAACTCTTCTCCCTGACGAAAAAGAAGCAAAGATCCTACAAAGTAAGGCAACCTCTTCTCCACCCAATCCTCTTCTCACTGGCAGTTTATCCAGTGTCTGCTGGGTCGAATCCATCGTCAGCATATCAAAAGCTTGGGGTCCTTCTGTGTGTGTGCTTGCTGGTGAGGTTGCAAGTGAAATGGGTAGAAGACAGACATGTAGCTGCTGCCACAGCCTCATTTTTCTAGTCTATTAAAAGCACATGAGGGAGCTGGAGAGATGGCTCAGAGGTTAAGAGCACTAGCTGGTTTTTTAAAGGTCCTGAGTTCAATTCCCAACAACCACATGGTGGCTCACAACCATCCATAATGAGATCTGGTACATCTTCTGGCATGAAGGCATACACGCCAGCAGAACACTGTATATATAACAAGTAAATAAAACTTTTTTAAAAAATAAAAGCACATGAGGATAGCCAGGCAATCGGTGGTGACACATGCCTTTCATCTTTTGTGAGTTTAACAGCTCCAATATCACCAAACGGGAGTGAATTGTGAATGAGACAGTAAGGACCAGCCTTCATGGTGCTTGGCCACAAGGCCTAGAAAGAAATGTGTGGAGATTGCCTCAGAGGACACGGAAGGGAAGGGATGCTACAACCCCCCCACCCAAGCACCTGCTTCAGAAGTCAAGTATGGGGTCAGACTGGGGTAGAGGACATTCTTCCTTTCACACCCATCCAGGCAGAATTCTGGGGCTCCTTTTCCAGCACTGTGGCCTGTTCCTTTAAAGCAGCAGCTCTACTTCTACAGGTTACATCTTCAGTGCTGGACAAATGAGCCAGGCAGCATGGATGAGGCAAAGGTGAGTGTTCAGTGCCTGGAGTCCAGGGTCTGTGCATCAATTCTCAGGGTGGTCTCTACAGTCAGTGTCTATTTGTCAGAAACACAATACCCCTCTTACCTTGAACTCATTCCCTGTTGGAATTAAAGGTGTGCACTACCACCATGCCTAGCCTTTTCTCTGTGCCTTTCTATCCCCTGAGCAGGTGTTTTCCTGTGAATGAATTAATTCCTGTGAACTAACTGTCTCACTACCCAGCGCCTGGGGACAGCTCCTTCCTGCTATGAGGCCAGCATTTCCAGGTTGCCCCACTGTTGTATACATAGGTCCCCTCAAGGAGCCTCCTAGGGCCTCAGGGATGAGCAGTGACATCTTTGGTCAGCACCCAAGAAAGACAACAGCTGAGGGCCATGTTCCTGCTCTGGTACTGTCTTACTCAAGTGGATGTTAAGTTCTTTCTGGAGAAGGCAAGAACAGCTCTTTCTTGTTAGAGTCTGAGCAGTACCTTTGAACTGCTCGGCAAGTGGGCAAGGGCTCTTGCATGCAACAGCTGATATAAGACCCTGCGGCTACTCAGCCAGCCTGGTTTCTGTTGAACACAGTAACCTTGACAGGCAAGGGCATCTGCTTTTCTGCCCTGTTTAGTCCCTGCTTATCTAATCACACACACACACACACACACACACACACACACACACACACACACACCCCTCATTGTTAAAACTGGCATAAATACACACAAAACCATGTGATGACTTTCTTTAGCTATGCTAAATTTGATCTCTTTTAAAATTGCAAGTAAAATGTGAAACCTGGCAGACTCAGGACTCCTCCAGCTGTGTTAACTCCTGCACTCTCTTCTTTATAGCCCCTCAGTGAGGCTTAGCTTGTCCTAGTCCACACACCCCAAGTGGAAAGGATCCAGCATGATCTTTCCACTCAAACACAAGCATCCTTTGCCCTCTGAACCTCCACTTCCTATCCTGTGATCAAGCAGAACTACTTTGATGGCATGGAAATGTTTTCTCAGAGAGTACCAGATCAGGGAATGCAAACTCACTTTAATAACAGTAGGCATGTTTAGGTGTTAATGTTTTGGCTAATCTCTCAAGAAAATCCACACTTTCTAAAGGTAAAAAGAAGGCTACCTGAGTTGCTGGCCGCGAGTCCCTCACTCCCACTTTGTACATTCAGAGACCCTATAGGATCCTGAGTCCATGTCTACTGAGTTGCCAGTAGGGTTGGTCCTCAAAGGATTTGAATTCTAGCTTAGAACCCACCATTTCACACGGGCTCAGGGAACAGCTTCTGTGACCTGCACATTTATCAAAGCCAACATCATGTATGCTGGGCTGTGTACCCAGGAGCCAGATGGTGACACAGCTCTTTACTTCCCTCTGGTCTGTTCCCACCAGTCATGTGACTCTGGCCACCCACCAGCAGTCAAGACCTGATCCTAGTATCACCAGGTTCAACACATGACCAGCCACCTTGGCCAATTGATGGTTAGTGAGTTCTTTTTGTTAATATTCATTGTTTGTTTTTTCAAGACAGGGTCTCACTATGCAGCTCTGGCTTTCCATCACTATGTAAAGTAGACTAGACTCACAGAGCTCCACCTGCCTCTGCCTCTCCCGGGAGCTAGAAATAAAAGCATGAAATAAAAGCATGCATCACTATATCTGGCATGCATATGTGTGTGTGTGTGTATGTATGTATGTATGTATGTATGTATGTATGTATGTATGTATGTATGTATATATATATATTTTATTTTATTTTATTTATTTATTTTTTTTTTTTTGCTTTTTTTGAGATAGACTTTCTCTGTGTATCAGAGCACTGGCTGGACTGGACTCACTTTGTAGACCAGGCTGGCCTCC
>NW_026595564.1:0-19486 GCF_907164565.1 Psammomys obesus | reverse complement strand
GCTGTGTTGAGCCCCCACTGGGTGTGGCTGGCTTAGAAGAAGTGCTGATTCCAAGAGTAGGGAACCCCCCAGGTATGGACGAGGAGGCAGGTGGATTTAGAGTTGTGCCTGAGGGTGGGAATGGGCCAGCACTTCCCCCGGAGCTGGTTGTGATAGGTCCTTGAGAGTTCCCAGAGGTCATGGGGGTTTCCAAAGTGCTGTTACTCGAAGGCCCAGTTGTTCCTCCAGCTCCTGTGGGCTTGGGGGACTCTGGGGGTAGCATGTACAGAACTTGGGTTTGCCTCCATCCCCAAATATACCTGTCCCAGAGGAGGAGCCACCCTGCTTGGGGGCCCTCAGGACTCACCTGTGGAGGGCGCCTCTGACACTCGGATCTCAACAACAGTGGTGGCTGTGTCCTTAGTCACCATATTGGTAGCTTCTACCTGGGTCAGGAAAGGGGCTTGTTCCTCTTGGGTCCCTCTCTACCCCACACCTTTGGTCCCCTTATCCCCACTCCACCTCCACATAGAAGACTCCTGTTTGCTTCATATCCACGTTGGTCAGCATGGTATCATCCTCCATCTTGAACTCTGAGGAGTTGGTGACTTGGTATGTGATGGCCGAGTTGAGAACCTAGGTGAGAGTGTAGTGAGGCCTGGGCCTGGATGCCCCACTGTCCATCCCAAGAGGTCCACACAGAGAGGTGGCCGGAAAGACTAGGTATGCATAAGAGGACGGGAAGGGGCTGCATACCGGGAAGCCTAGGTACCGAGCCTGGATCTTCAGGATCTCTGAAGGGGAGGCCATGTTCTTCACTGTTGTGCCAGCCCCAGAATAAAGCGCCACTGTGCCGTGATATAGGCTCTGAGAGAACTGGAGTGGGCTCTCAGTGACGTTACGAGCCACCACAATTGCCTGGGTCACTGAGTAGCGGGCCATGTCAGCCTGATCAGCCTGGGGAGTCAGGGGAAGCAGGAATGAGCGATAGGACTTAATGGATCTGGGGACAGCAGCTGGGGCTCGAGGGAACACAGGAGACCCAGCAGTCATCCAGTACGGTACCCACCCTGACTATCAGGGTGAAGCTCATGGGGCTGGGGATACTTTTGGCCATCGTGAGGTTGCCAGAGTCTGCGTTGATGATAAATGTGTCATCCGTGTTTCCTGGGAGAATTCAGGGTAGAGTTCGGTGTCTGGTCCCTCTGTTGTAGGGTCCAGCGTCAGTGGGGCTAGCCCTCACTCACCTGTCACAATGCTGTAGATGATAGGCTGGTTGATGGCCTGATCTCCGTCCACAGCATAGATGGGACCAGGACTCAAGGTGACAGGGGATGGCTGTGGGGATAAAGATACCTTGAGGTTGAATGGCCCCAGTTCTTACCCTCTTGTTGTCTCTCAAGATCTGTAACATGAGTTGGAGCATGGGGGTAGAGGCAGTGCCTGCTTGGGATGGAGCTGCAGCCACAGCAGGCCTCAGTGGCAACAAGTACTTAAGAAGGAAGACTTGCAGCCCCAATGTTTGCCTCTGCACAATGGAGGCTGTAGTAGCCTTGGCTGGATCCGCCTTCCCAGTAGCCCTGCGGGCCTCAGAGGAGACTGTCAGTGGGCAAGGACAAGGACACAGCAGTCCATTAGCACTGGCCCAGCCCCTGCAGTCCTCACCCCCCAGCTCACATCATGGGATCCACACTCCTCACTGAATTTTGTTTGTGTGCCCCACCCACCTGAGGCTGGGAAGGGTAGTCACTGAATAACTGATTGTTCATTTACATGTGTTTGACATATCACAGATTTGTCCCTAAGCCTCTCAGGGAGTACAGGTCATTGCTGGATCTCCACCGTGAACCTCTTCTGTCTCAGCTCTGAATTCGAGTCTGACCCTGGGCTTCCTTACTCCCCATTACCAGTATGTGTCCCGTGGGGACAACGCCATAATACTGGGCCTGGACGCAGTAGTAGTCATCCAAATAGGAGCAGGGCAGGAACCAGGGTGGTCGTTGGTCAGCTGGCAGCACAGTCAGGACCAGGGTGGCAGTAGCTGTGTGGCTGGGGATCGCACTCTCATTCCAGGTATCCTGTAGTAACAGCCAGCCCCTGGCAGGTCAGGCCCAGCTTGGCCAAGGCTCAGAACAGCCAGGACTCAGCCAGAACAGGTGGGTGCCCTCTGCTTACCCGTACCACCAGCTTGAAGGTCATGTTTTGATTCTTGTAGAAATTCAGGGTCCGGTCCAGCCTCAGAGCAGGGTAGTTTACACTCACCAGGGAGAAAAAGCTGCTGGCATCCTGAGGAGGGGGAGGAGGTGAGACTCCAGAAGGTGGAGGAACTGAGGCCTGGAGGCATCAGAAGGGAGGGGTCAATAGTGAGTGGGGATGGGGGAGCACTAACAGGGGTCACTTCTTGGAGTGTGTAGAACAGGACGTCATCTTTGTCGGCATCTGTGGCCTCCAGCTCTGTCCCAGGAATGACGGTTGTACCCACTTTGGTATCCTGGGGATGGAGAGGAGGTTAGTTCAGCCATTCTGTGGCTTCTCCCTGATGGTTCCCTGGATACCCCATTCTCCTCCTGCCTCCTCCTTACTCAGAAGGCACCATCTCTGGCTCCACTAGACTCACCTCTGTTACATTGTATTTCTTGATCGTAAAGGGGAATATTGGAGGGTTGTCGTTGACATCCAGGACAGCCACGAACACACTGCTCTGTGACACCTGCAGGAAAGTCACCAAAGTCACCCCCGGCTGAGTGATGCTCTGATGCCCTCCATCATTCATTCCTTTCTTCTCTTAACAGTTCATTCAGTCAGTCACTGTTTCCCTGTCACATTCAGCAGACATAGGTGACAATGTAGTTAGCCTGTGGGCTCCTGTACTAGGAGGAACCCAGAGTATAAACAGTAAACAAGTAAGTTTTAGAGTGTGGCAACGTGTGTGTGGTGAGTGTGCCGAGGAGAAGTTCTGGCAATCCTGGGGACACAACCAGCTAAATAGAAGAAAAACATAAACAGCCTCATAGCTTCACAAACAGGTTCACAAGAGAACGGCAGAGAAAGGAGCCTTCAGGTTAAAATCAACCAGCTATAGCCCATGGAAGAGACCTTCCTGGGACCCAGGAGAAGAGAACACAGCCAGGAGCCAGAGGACAGAAAGGAAAAGCTGCTCTTCTCAGGTGGGCGGATGTCAAGGCCAAGGTTCTCTCTGTCTGTCTCTGTCCCTGTCTCTCCATCTCTCTGTCTTTCTGAGTGTGTGTGATGTGTATTTGTTTACTTGTGTGTTGATGGTGGAGCCCAGGGTCTCAATCATACTAGGCAGGTACTCCATCACTAAACTATACCTAAAAAGAGCGTTATTATTATTATTATTATTATTATTATTATTATTATCTACTTGAGATATGTGCGGGGAACATGTCATGGTACAGGGCAACAGTGCAGGAGGTCAGAGTTCCCATGGCGGAGCAAAAAGTGTGTGGGGCCTGTTATTCCTGTGAGCTTCCTTTAGTAAAAGGCTGGAAAGGAGCCAGGTGCGGTGGCCCACCGCTGTAATCCCAGCACTCGGGGAGGCAGAGACAGGCAGATCTCTGTGAGTTTGAGGCCAGCCTGGTCTACAAAGTGAGTCCAGGAAAGTCAAGGCTAGACAGAGAAACCCTTCAAGAAAGGAAGGAAGGAAGGAAGGAAGGAAGGAAGGAAGGAAGGAAGGAAGGAAGGAAAGAAGGGAGGGAGGGATGAAAATGTGTGGGCTGAAGGCTCAGATGTATAGGGTAGGGTAGGGAGACTGTAGAATATAAGGGTTAGTCATCTCCCTAAGGAGACAACATTTCCATGCTAATCTGAGCAGGCAAAAGAAATGTGCACACCGGGCCAGGGTCTGCATACCCCAGCCTTGCCTGCCCAGCTATGAATTTAGCTTTGACTTCCAGTAAGAACATGTGGAAGTTTCTGTGTTGGCTGTGCAGGCTTCTGGTTATGACCCTAGGAATTCACTGCGTGGTGAAGGGATAGAGGAGGGGCACAGGGAAGAAAACAGCAAGGGGATCTGCTGGAAGGATCAGAAAGAAGGGCTATTGACCAAGGCCCCATGGAGACGCGGAGAGTAGGTCTGACTTTAACTGGGGCACAGCCACCAGTGCCACCAGTGTACCCTGGGTGGGGTGACAGCAGGAGTGGCCTAGGCGGCTGGTGGTGAAGGTGTCTCCCAGGCCAGAAGTGAGGGGCAGACTTAGGGTCTCTGGGTATTGATGTGATACATGGCTCTAAGTGAGCTGAGTTGGAGTCTGGATTTCAGGGCAGGGTCTGGGCTGAAAGAAGTGTGGGAGTGGTCAGGAGAGATTCCCTGGGGTGACCTCATGGAGGAGTGGTCTTGGGGTACTCCGACAGAAAGCAGGGGTGGTCAGGCAATGGGGTTGACTTACCATAGTGTTTCCTCTCCTACATTCCAGAACTGCCTCCAGTAGTGGGTTTTCCTGAGGATGAAGCCAGGGGCCTTATGAATCACCTGCCACTGCCCTAGGCTTGGAGAGTGTTGCTAGGAAGGCAGGTTTTCCTCCAGGGCCCTGGTCATCAGTGGAGAATCCTGGGTAGAGGGGGCACCTGGCAACTTTGTCCCCTAATGGCCCTACCCCTCAGTACCAACCAACCAAACCCTGGGCCTGAAGGGCTTCTTACTACCTGGGGAATAGAGATTCCTTAGTCCCTGCCCTGAATCTTCTCCAGGATAGAGGAGTGGGTGTATGTTCCCCAAGAGGGCACATTCCGTCCAGCCTACAGCCTGTACCTCGTAATCTGGAATCACGGTGAGAAACAGCTGATTCTCCACGATCTTGAAGGTGGAAGGAGTGGATGAGGGTCCCAGGGTCACCTGCTGGCCTTCTGGGACGAAAATGCTTGCCAGCGGCCCAGTAACATTCGTGTTCTCCTCAATTTGAAAAAAGGTCTGGTTTGCCTCGCAGGCTAGAAAGTTGCAAAGGAAAAGTTGATGCTTTCCACCCTAGCTCTCCCACCTACCCATCCTTCCCCTGCCCAGCACATACCCTGGGCCTGGGCCAAGGTCCCCGGAGATTGTCCAAACAGCACTACGAGCGATGGCAACAGCAGGGAAAGCCACAGGAGGGCCGGAGCCCCCATGGTGGCAGCTGTCACCTGGGAGAAGGGTCCAGGCTACTTGGTTCCAGGGCTGGTACAGTTCCTGCCTTGGCGACCTTCGCCCCGGCCAGGCACCGCCTCATTTTATGACCCTTTACAATGGCCTCCACTAAGGGGACTCCAGCTGGCCGGCACTAAGAGGGGACATGAGGTCATATTTCAGTCTGGACTTTCCTTTCCAGGAAGATGACTTGGGAACGCAACCCAACCCATAGTCGCTATACATAAGGTGTAAAAAAACAAAAACAAAAACAGACAAAACAAAAAAACTTGAGAAGCACTGGGAGAGGGGAATAGGCCTGGTGAAGCTAGGGCAAGGCTGGGGCTATTGGTCTAAGGAGGCTGAGTCAGAGCTGGGGGCTGGGGAGAGTGAACAGATTAAGGTGGGCCTGGGGAAGAGCTGGGAGGGAACCATTACAGGGCTGGAGTACTGGAGCACGGGGCAGGGTCGGATGAGTTGGAATAGGGCTAGAGGAACTGGGAGAGGAACGGAAGGAGCTGGAGCATGACTGGGGATCTGGGGGCAGGAACAGGGGTGTGGGCTGGGCCATTAGCCAGGTCTGCTATAATCCATGTCAGGATGACCCTCATCTTGTCTCTCTCTTCAATGTCCTTTAGCAAAATTCCTGAAGCCATATTATGTTGCTGCCTTTCCCCTGTTCCCAAAGGAAAAGGCTGTGTCTCAGTGTGTTCCTGCCAGTCTGGGAAACACACAGCAGTTCCCCCAGGGTAGCGCCTGGCAGGGCCTCTGTGTGTGATAGGATGCCAGTGGAACCTTTGAGCCACAGCTGGGAGCTGGGGTTGGGGGAGCCACTGTCTGTCGGAAGACAGGAATTCTGGTGAGGACACAGTCCAGGCCTCTATTGGACCTGCTCCTGTCTTTCTTATTTCCGCCTCCAAGCCCTCAGAGCTGGGAAGGGGCCACTAGGTGGGGTCAGGATGGTGGTGGGGGGGGTATTGTGAAAGGGCCTGCAGAGCCCTCACCACTCTGGACCCTTGTGTGGCTGCTTTAGATGCCTGAAAACCTTCCTGAGGCTCCAGGCTTCTGTCAGGCCTGAGCACTTTGTCTTATGACCCTTCAGTGGTCCTCCGGCTGCCTCCTGGGAGATGACATCACTGTCCAGGCTTCAGGGCTGGACCAAGACCAAGCAGACATATTGAGCCAGGATGTGTGCAGTACCTCCCACTCATGAGTAACCCCTATAGGCCTGGTGAGAGCCTCCTCACCGAACCATACACTCTGACCTCATGACTGGACAAGTGGACCACAGGGCAGGGTGGGACACTAGGGAGTTCAGCCTGGGAACAGAGGAGTTCAGTTGATGCCAGAGATAAGGAAGAAATGTCCTCGCTGGCCTTCCAGTTCAAAGAGCAACTGGGTGTGGTCCTAGCCATTCAATGAGGTGGATGGATCTGACCATACCTGGCAGGCTGGCAGAGCCGGGGCTGCCTCGATTTTATCAGACATCACACACCACGAGCTAGAGGACCAGGGTTTAAATTCCTTCTTTATTGATGCCAAGGACAACCAAATTATTCCAGCCAGGCTCCTGGAGACTCCCCTTCCTCCCTTATCTGGGCTGTCCGGTTGCTTCAGTCCACTCTGAAACTTCGACAGCGGGTCTTGGTCCAGGAGGCAGCCAGAGAGACCTGAGCCCCTCCAGGGCGAACCTGGGGAGCAGCCTGTGGAGGGAGAGTGCTGGTTAAGGAACTAAGGACTGCCCATCAGAGTGCACGCGCCCTCACGGCTAGGGAACAGGAAGGGTACTTTAGGAGTCCAGCTGAGGGTGGAGGGCTTACCAATCCTGTAGGGCCTGAGGGTTCGACCACAGCAAGCAGAACTGATCTTCTGAGGGCCTGGACCGGGCCAGGCTGTTCTCTGGGCTATTTTCTGGGTCCTGCTCGCTGCTCCCACCCACCCCCAAGCCCAAATAACAATTAGTGGCTTACTAGGATGTGGCAGGCTGCTGATAGGGGACCCTGTCAGCCCTGTCCCCTATCAGGCAAGTCTGGAGAATTCTACCCGCCCTGTCTCACCTGCGCTTCCCCACCAGACCCTGCAGCAGGCGCTGCAGCCTGGCGCTGTCCTGCAGGCGGCTCAGCTCGCTGGTGAACGTCCCGTCTGAGTGTCTTGGGGTCCTGGGGAAGGGGCGGAGCCAGGAGGGTCAGAGTGCCGCGGTGTGGGCGTGGCCAGGGTGAAGCGGATTTTCGACCCAGCTTACCTGGGAGGCGCGGGGAGCGCGGCGGAGCCTGCGAGCAGCAACAGCAGTAGCAGTAGCGGCGGTGGGGGGAGAGGAGGCTTCATGGTCGGGCTGTGGCTGTGATGAACGCTGCAGCTGCAGCCTGAGCCCCGCGCCGCCGCTTTATAGCTGCCCGGACAGCATGCAGGGGGCTCCGGCACCGCCCCGGCTCCGCGCGGCCGGCCGCGCCCCATCGATTGCTGGAAGGTCAGGGCCGCCCCCCCAGCTGTCGTCCGGCCACCTCCTGTCCCCACCGCCGCGTTGGCGCCCCTTAGCTGGCTGGGCGGGGGTGGGGTAGTAGAGGGGTAGTGCTACCAGGTAGCGAAATGGACACCTCCATCTGGTACCAGGGACAAGAAGGGATGGCGGTTCAGGACAGGCAGAGGGAACCGCACTGCGAGGCCTCAGCTTATACCGAAGCCTAGTCTAGATCAAGACCCTGCGCGCTCTTCTCTGGAAGGGGCTTTAGGTGTCTTGAGGGTCCTAGGAAAGACGGGTGGACCACTGAGTGGAAAGGGAACCACAGTCCTAGCGCTTCCGGAAAAGCCAGGGAAGGGAGGACGGATGTCTGCAAGGGCAGCCCAGCTCCCGAAGCAAAAATGGGGATTCTCTTAGGCCTGCGGTTGCATTTTTGCGCGGGAGAAAGCAGCCTAGTCATATTGCTAGCAGGAGATGGAAATGGGTTCCAACAAGAGAAAAGCAGGCAGGTAGAGGTTGTAGGTAAGTGGGGAGGAGGAGCTCTGGATGGAGACTGATGTCAAATAGGCTTGCAAAACACCTTCACACCTAGAGTCCGGCACCTCAGTGGTAGAACACTTGTCTAGTAGGCACCAGGACCTGAGTCCAACCCAGCACTGAAACTCAAACCCAAAAGACAGTCTTTGGGATCAAATTACAAAGCTATTAAACTGTTGGAGCTAGCTCTCAGGTAAAAAAAATAAAAATAAAAAATAAATCCTACTTTTTTGTTGTTTGTTTGTTTGTTTTTAATTGGGAATGGTTTATTTTAGTTTTTGGAGACAGAATATTCAATTCAGGCTGCCTTTGAACTCACTGTATAGCCGGAGTTGGCCTGGAACCCTTAACAATCTTCTTCCTTTAGCCTCTCAAAAGCAGAGATTGCAAGCATAAGCCACCAAGTCCAGCTCTACTTGCATTGGGGGTAGAGGGAGGCTAGGTGTTGAGCTTGCAAATTCTTTGTTTTGAAATTTTTGAGAAAAGGTCTCATGAACACCAGGCTGGCCTCAGATTTGTTACTTAGTTTAGGGTTACCTTGAGCTTCAGATCTTCCTGCCAGTACCTCTGGAGTACTGGCATAGGAGTGTGTCAACATGCCTGGTTTTACATGGAGCTAGGAATGGAACTTGGGGCTTCACACATGCTAGCTTAGCACTCTATCAAATGAGTTCCCCGTTCCTAACCCTCCACATGACCTGAGGCTTTAAAAACAATAGACTTCATGTTTTAGAGCAGTTTTCAGTTTACAGAAAAACTGAACTGAAAGCATAGCAATCAGTTCCCTTATGCCCCTCACGTAACTCCCTCCCCTAGAATTTTCTCTCCTCCCCCCCCCCCCCCTTAAGACAGGGTTTCTCTGTGTGGCCCTGGCTGTCCTAGAACTTGCTCTGTATCCCAGGCTGGCCTCAGACTCACAGAGATCCACCCACCTCTACCTCCCGAGTGCTGGGATTAAAGACGTGCTCCACTACACGGGCTTGAACCACGGTCAACACAGGAGTGTCATCAAGGCCTGCAGTTGTTACCAGGAGCTGCTTGGTGGTTGCTATTCTATCAGTTTGGACAGTGTAAACCAGCGTGAATCCAGTTCCACATGGTGTCACAGCCCTGAAAGTTCCCTCCTGCCCTTGTCCTCCTGCCCTCTTCCCTGACGCTGGCAGTGCTGCCTTTTCCAGAGCCTCAGAGTTGGAAGCTTGGGCTGCATTCTTTCTCAGTGGCTTCCAAGTTCCAAAGTTCACATTTACTTATTTATGTGTGTGGGTGCATGGAAGTCAGAGGAAAGCTTTCTTCTTCTTCTTCTTCTTCTTCTTCTTCTTCTTCTTCTTCTTCTTTCTTGTGGGTTCAGGGATCAAACTCAAGCGGGCAGGCTTGGCAGCAAGGGCCTTTACTCACGGGGCCATCTTGCCAGTACCACGCTGGCTTCTTTCACTTGGCAATAATCATTTACATCTGCTTTGAATCTCTTCATGGCTCAGTAGCTCAATTCTTTCTAGGGCTTTAGCAATGTTCCACTGTTTGAATGGACCAGTGTGTTTATCCGCTCACCCAGTGAAGGACATTTGCGTTGTTTCCAAGTTCAGGCAACTATAAATAAAGCTGCTATAAAAGTGTGTGTGTGTGAGAGAGAGAGAGAGAGAGAGAGAGAGAGAGAGAGAACCATAGACACAGCTCAGTGGTAGGGTGCTTGCCTAGTATGCATGATGTCTAGGTTCAATACTCAGGACCACGGGGGGGGCGGAGAAAAAAGCATATGTCAGTCCTGACCAATGGAATCATAGAAGTGACACTAAAACCAAATCCCTGAGTAAATAAGCGGAAGGGAGAAGACAGGTGGTTAGTGAGCAGTGACCTACAAGAACAGGGGTAGGCAGGAGGCAGTCCTCCGCCAGCCAGGCATCCTGATGTGCACAGGGCCTCATCGGGAGGCCGGGGGAGGTAGTAGGGCAATGGCCACCACTCTGCAGGGGCCAGTATACACTGAGGTCAGAAGAGGATAGCGTAGCTGGTTGAGGCTGTGTTTGGAAAGGGCTTAAGAAAGACCCTGAGAGCTGGTGTTACATGCTTCTAATCCCAGCACTTGGGAGGCAGAGGCAGGAGGGTCTCTGTGAGTCTGAGGCCAGCCTGGTCTATATAGAGAATTCCAGGCCTGTCAGGGCTACAAAAAGTGACCCTGTCTCAAACAAATAAAAAAGATGGTCCCTGAGGGATTGCTTTGTCAGTGTACATGGGAGGATAGGAGCAAAGCAAAAGCTCCTGCGTTCTCAAAAACAAACAAACAAACAAACAACAACAAAAAAAAACACATTAACATCACAAGAAAGAAAACTCTTTTTTAAGAAAATCCCCTATTGGGGGAGGTGGCAGAGTCAGGCAGATCTCTGTGAGTTGAGGCCGGCTTGATCTACAAAGAGAGACCAGGACAGCACTACGCTACACATCGCTGTCTTAAAAAAACTGAAAAATAAAAAGGGGGGGGGGCTGCAGAGATAGTTCAGCAGTTAAGAGCCCTTGCCCCTCTTCCGGAGGACCACAGTTCAATTCCTAGCAAGCACATGGTGGCTCCCAACCATCTGTAATAGGATCCAGTGTCTTCTGGTGTGCATGAAGACAGTGTACTCACATACAGAAAACAAACAAATAAATCTTAAAACAGACCAAAACATTGTATTTTGTCAGGTGGTGGTGGTGCATGCTTTTAATCCCAGCACTTGGGAGACAGAGGCAGGTGGATCTCTGTGAGCATGAGGCCAGCCTGGTCTACAGAGTTCCAAGACACTCAAAACTATACACAGAGAAACCATATCTCAAAGAAACAATAAAACAATAAATAAGTAAATTAATTAACACCCCCCCCCCATTGAAAAGCTGAGTATGGTGCCACATGACTTTAATCTCAGACTCTCCTACAGATAAAGATGGCCATCCCTCATGTGAGCTTGTGTAGAATTTAGAAGACAATTTTTCTGTCATAGATTCTGGGGAGCAAATTCAGGTCTTATGTTGTGACACTGGTGTCAAGAGCTTCTACTGAAGGCTTCAGCAGAGAGGATAAGACTATCCCTGTCTCTTACGATAAATCTGCCAAGGATGTGTTAAAAGGATTCAGGTGCCCTAAATCAGCTTGAGCATCTGTATGTGATCCTTGAGGGCTGGCCCAATTTCCCTGAAAAAAAAAAAAAAAAAAGAGACAGAGTTTCTCTGTGTACCCTTGGCTGTCTTGGAACTCATTCTGTAGATCAGGCTGACTTCTAACTCACAGAGATCCACCTGCCTCAGCCTCCCTGAGTGCTGGGATTAAAGAGGACACCACCACTGCACAGCTCCTGTGAAATAATTTGAATTCGGTTCCTTCTGTCCTGAAAGTCCCCTCTGTGGTATGCCATATAGGCCCAGGAGCTCTTTGTCTTCCTGCCAGAAAGCAAAGTGAGAAAACAAAATGTTTATAAGTCAGGGAGTACTTTAGGCCATGCCCACTTGAAGGATAGCCCTTTAGTCATGGATTCCAGGAAATATCTCTCAGCCTTATTAAGCCCATATACAAAAATTCTTTCACGAACACAGTACCCGCGTACTTTCACTGCATGAACTCACAATCTTCCAGAGAGACCTTCCTTGCTGCTGTCTCTTCTCATGTCACGATTCTATCGTGCCATCTCTACCTGTGCTGCCTAGGTTCCTGGAGTCCAGCGTTGGCCCAGGGTGAAAAGCGTGACCTCCAGATGTGGTCTGGAGGAGAGAGCCCCCATATGAGAGCTCGGACATTCCTATCACCGGTAGCCAGTGGTCCACACAATCTCAAAGGCAGGCAGGAAGGAGGGCAACCACTCAGCTGCCCACTGAGGATGGTTGAGGGTTAAGGATGGCTGAGCCAGTCCATCCTCTTTAATCCGAGCACTGTGGAGGCAGAAGCCGAGGCCAGAAGATCACTGCTAGCCTGGTCTACAGAGCAAGCTCTAGGACAGATAAGGCAACACAGGGAAACCCTGCCTTGAAAAGCCAAAAATAAAGACGAAAAAAGAAAAGAAAAAGAAAATTTAAGGCGGGGCCTGGGAGGTGGCCCAAGTATCATTTCACCACCGTCTGGTTCAGCAATGACCAATGGAGATGGCAGCACCAGACACTTGGGAAGAGGGATGGTAAGAAATGTAGGGCCAGCCAGGGCCTGGATCTGAAGCATTGCTGCCCTTCTGCCCATGTGCGGCTGTCCGATGGAGAGTGAGCTCAGTGTGCCAGATCCTGCCATCCCCAGGGCAAGGAGCAGCCTCAGAACCATCAGAGAAAGAGGTGAGGCGCCCTTAGCCTGTTGCAGAACCAGAGCTGGTGTTTTCCTACGTGGGAAAGACAGTGTTCCAATGCAGGAGTATAGGTTCGGCCACGTTCTCCGATGCTTCTTGGACAGGCGCTCCAGACACGTAATTTGGTGGCCTGAAAGGTCCCAAGTGTCTCCTGGCTGGGATAGCTGGCTCTGACGAATCTGGTCCAGACGACCCATTCTCCTCATAGGTTTCTGGGAGCACAAACCAGCCCCGATCACGCAAAACACCAGCCCGACTTCTTTATGTCAGACACTTCGCTCAATTCTCATCTCTTGAATTGAAGCATTTTTTTTCCCCCTTCGGCCAGTTTCCTAGAGTGCAGAAATTCAAGCGAGGGCGGGGCGGGGCGTGCGGGGCGTGCTGGGGGCGGGGCTTCGGGCAGCCCCTGCCTGCAAAGCTCCTTGCTCTGCGCCCAGCGGGGCGCGTTCAGCGGGCGCGCCATGGGGAACGGCAGCGCCGCTGACGCCGGTGGGCTGTTGCCTGGGCGTGGGCCAGAGTCCCTGGGGACCGGCGCCGGGCTCGGGGGCGCGGGCGTGGCGGCGCTGGTGGGGGGCGTGCTGCTCATCGGCATGGTGCTGGCCGGGAACTCGCTGGTGTGCGTGAGCGTGGCCTCCGAGCGCACCCTGCAGACTCCCACCAACTACTTCATCGTGAGCCTGGCCGCCGCCGACCTCCTCCTCGCGGTGCTGGTGCTGCCCCTGTTTGTCTACTCCGAGGTGAGCCTCGGTGACCGCTTTCCCGGTCTCCGCAGCCCCTCGCCACCTCCCGGCCCCAGCAACCCCGAGCCAGGCCTCCTGACCGCCCTTCTCTCTCCCGCCCTTCAGAACCCTCTGCCGATATTGCCTCTGTTGCTCACCCTACCACCCTCTGGATCCCTTCCTACCCTCTGTCGGGGATCTGCCCACTCAGCGAGGAATTGCGAACTTTGGCTTTTTTGTTTAAGCCCTCGCTCCCACTCCAGAAATACTGCACCCTCCGCAACTCCCGCCAGAAAGCAGGTAGACAGATAAGCGAATGTGTAGACACACATCACCGCTGACGACCACTGCCTTTTGGGCGCTCGCGCAAACACACACACAGACACACACACACACACTTGCCACCCTGTGCCAGCTCGCCCTGTGGAAAAAGCCCAAAGCCCGCAGCCACCCAGCTACCAGAAGCTTGGAGCAGTTGAAGGGTGTAGGCATAGAGGCCGTGAACCTGAAGGGTCACTAAAGAGAGTGGGTTCCGAGCCTTTTGGAGACTCCTGGCACAGAGTCACCTCAGACAGGGTCTGGCGCTTAGGTGGGTCTGCCGTGGTTTTTGGCAATTCTTCTCTCTGCCAGAGAAAAGCTGTTTAGGGCAGGAATGGGGACACAGTGACCCGGACTATGGGTGGGTGTGTTAAGATTCAAGAAATTTCTAAGGAAGACACAGTGAGTTCTAGAGCTAGGGCAGAGGCCCGCGGCCACGCTTGACCCCAGATCCTCCCCAGAGGGACAGACGTCACTGTGACGATTCTTAAGCTCCTAATCGTCCCAAATCAGTGTGAAGGGATTTGGAGGTGTGTGGGCTGAGATGGCTGTATGCTCGTTTGCCCTTGAAGAAGGATACTCCACGCAGATCCACAGAGCCCTACGAGGTCGTTCTCTGTCATTTTAGAACACATCTGTCCTCAGGACAATTGTCATGTGGATACTGTCCGGCACGTGACAGGACCCATCCAAATCCCCACAGCGGTGACAGGTCAAGCAGGAAGGGTAACCCTTAGCTGAGCCTTGGAGGTGGGTGGGTAGGGTTTGTGTTTAGGGCACAGAGGATCAGGTCTAAGCATCTAGCAGCTCCCCTCCCCTTAGACGGTATCGGTATCGATCGTCCAAGGGGCTTCCCCAAGATTCTCCTTTCCCTACACAAAGGATACCAGAATCAAGAGGCAGTCTCTTTTAACTGCCTCGGGCTCACAGAGTCCCCCGTCACAACCCCCCACCCACCCACCCAGCAAGAGCTGGGGGTCAGAAATTCTGCGACCGAAAGGTCAGGTCTTGTGTTCTGTTCCTGCAACCTCTGTGTGGCCAGGTCCAGGGTGGCGTGTGGCTGCTGAGCTCCCGTCTCTGCGACACCCTCATGGCCATGGACGTCATGCTGTGCACAGCCTCCATCTTCAACCTGTGCGCCATCAGCGTGGACAGGTGGGTGGGTACCCTGAGGGCCCCTCTTCCACCCCCACCTCCCAGTCTGCCTCTCCACTCGGCGGGCGGCTTCACCACGCCTGTGACCCCCCCCAGGTTCGTGGCTGTGACCGTGCCGCTGCGTTACAACAGTCAGGGCCAGCGCCAGCTGCTGCTCATCGCCGCCACGTGGCTGCTGTCCGCCGCGGTGGCCGCCCCGGTGCTGTGCGGCCTCAACGACGTGCCGGGCCGCGACCCAACCGTGTGCCGCCTGGAGGACCGCGACTTCGTGGTCTACTCGTCCGTGTGCTCCTTCTTCCTGCCCTGTCCGCTCATGCTGCTGCTTTACTGGGCCACTTTCCGCGGCCTGCGGCGCTGGGAGGCAGCCCGGCACGCCAAGCTTCACAGCCGCGCGCCGCGCCGACCCAGCGGCCCGGGCCCCCCGGGGTCAGACCCTGCTCAGGGCCCGTTCTTGCCACACTGCCCACCCCCATCACCCAGCCTCCTGCCGGGTCCCAGCGGCTCCGGCGTGCGGGAGCCAGACCCCTCTGGGAGCCCCTGCAGCGCCGAGCTTCCGCTCCCCGAGGCACCCGCGCCGCCCGCGCCGCCTTGCCGCGGAAGAAGAGGCGCCAAGATCACCGGAAGGGAGCGCAAGGCGATGAGGGTCCTGCCGGTCGTAGTCGGTGGGTTTTTGCCCTGGGGCAAGAGCTGATAGCGGAGAGGGGTACCAGGTGGAGGGGTCCCGGCCGCCCAGGTGGGAGCGGGGAAAGGTCCAGCTGGGAAGGGTGAAAGGTGGGGAGTCCCAGGTGAGGGACCCCGAGTGCAGGCTCACGCCGCCCACCCCCAGGGGCCTTCCTGATGTGTTGGACGCCTTTCTTCGTGGTGCACATCACGCGGGCGCTGTGTCCGGCTTGTTTCGTGCCTCCAAGCCTGGTCAGTGCCGTCACCTGGCTAGGCTATGTCAACAGTGCCCTCAACCCCGTCATCTACACCATCTTCAACGCGGAGTTTCGCAGCGTCTTCCGCAAGATTCTCCGTCTCCGCTGCTGAAAGGGCGGCTGGTGTCCTGAGGTCAAGGAGATCCAAGCCTGTGTGCGGAGTGCGCGGGCGCACATTCGTCTGATCAAATGAAATCATCTATGAAAGCTGAGGGTTGGAGGAGAGCAAGGGAAAGATTGCTCGGCCGATGGGGCCTGCCTGCCTCTTTCCGCCTTGGACGATGCTGCTGACTCAGCTCCGGAGGTTGCTGAATTCTCCCCTGCCCCGGGAGAGTTAGGAAAACGACTACAGCAGGCTGTTTCCCCTCGAGAGGAAAAGTGAACAAGTGTCCTCCTCGGAGAGGAGTTCTATGGGACTGCTGGGTCACCAGGACCCTGTCCAGGTTAGCTTTTGCTCCTTGGAGAACTAGGTAGGGAAGGCTCCGCTGTCACTGAGGGGGCGGGCCCTCATTTTGGAAGTTTTCTGAGTACAATACAAATAAATAGTTTTTCGCCAGCCTCTCTCCAAAAGATAACGCAAACTTGGCACTGACCAAGTTCCATTAAGGTGCCCTCTGGAAGAGAGGCCCATCCAGGTCATCTTTACCTCATGTTTGTCCAGCATCTGGGTGTCTATGTGACCAGGCAGCAGCGTTCAAAGCTGGACTGAGGGGCCCAAGCAGGCCCTGTTCTGGGGCTCCTTGGCCAGGGCCCAGACCTCCAAGAGGCGGTGACTCCTGACCTGGGGATAGCTCACCCTAACACTTTCCCTCTCCCATCCTGTCAGGGAAGAGATGTTAAGTCAGGAAGGCTGGAGGAGGTTTGCTAGGTTGGGGATTCCACATCAACAGCAGGTGACAAAGAGTCACACTCTGTTCTTAATACCGAGAAACAATGAACTGTGAGTTCTACAGCACTAAGCGAACACCTGGAGTGTTGATACAGTCCTGGTTCGATAAGGGGGAATTCCCTACCATGGAGGGTACTATGGCCTCACTGGGCTCTAGATGCTTATGCCTGCTGGGGCTTCTGTTGACCTCCTAGCATGCTTCCAGGGGGCCAAAGGGGTCATGGGTTCATGAGTGGAACTGGGGCTCCCTTAAGTTTTACCTCTGGAGATGCTAGGATACCAAATGTGTTTAATCTTTGCCCACTTCCACCGAAAAGCTCTTCAGATACAAAGGGAAGGCTGAAACTCAGGAGTGGGACAAAGTCACTGGAAGCTTGATGCATCTTGGGGAACTGAGCCCTAAATGTCGGCGCTTCTAGACTCCTTGAGTTTCTTCCTTAGAGGAAAGGGAAAGAATAAATTGGATCAATTCCAATTTATCATCCACTGCTCTTGGATGGACCACTACCCCAAAACCCATCTGGTTGTTCTGCAGCCCTCACACAGTGCCACTCTTTTGGGGTAGACACGCTGGATGACCCCTGCAGGCTCCCTGTGGTTAGCAGTGACCCTGCATTTTCTTGTTGGAGAAACTCTTGGGTCTAGATGGCTTTGCCATACACTTTGGTCTTGCTCCTACTACTCTCATTGGGCAAACTGATGTAACCTCAGCTGACCTGAATGGCCTGGTGGCTGGATCGAGCTCAGGGTTACTCAGCCACCAGAAAGCACTTCTGGGAAGAATTGCAAGGCTCCTGCTCAAAGGGTTATGGAGGCCCCAGGTTTGATTCCAGCCGAGGTAAACACAGTGAGGTAAACAGAGCGGTCATGGAGACCTTATTCGGTGAAAAGGCCTCAGATGCCTGACTCCCGGTTAAGCCTTGGGGAGAAGGCAGGGATCCCACAGAATTGGGATCTCTTTACTCACATGCATGCCCCTCTCTCAACTGCTCCCTTGATTCACCTTGAGGGATCTCAGGGATATGCTGGGTGCAGAAGGACCTTCTGACAGAACCATTCCTGTTACATGTGGGTATAGCGATGATCTTCTTACACATACCAAAGTGCTTTCATATCACAGGAACAGTTTTAGAAGTATGTGTCAGAATGGATAAGTTCATCCTAAACTTGAAGGCATTCCCCCAGACCCTGGCTAAGTCTGCATGTTCCCTACATAGTGAGGGAGACTCAGGACCCTGACTGTTAGGAGTTGGGGTCCTGAGAGAAGCATTCTGAAATTTTAGAAGCTTCCAGAATGTGTTCCTCTGCCAGTGTTGTCAGTAGGAGTAACAGGTTTCATCCCAAGATCAGTCCAGTCTCCCCCAAAGGTCTCTGCCCCTTTACCTGCACCCAGGGGCAGTGGCGGGGGTGGTCCTGTGTGATGAGGAGAGTGGAGAAAAACAAAGACAACAGGACTTTGCACGCAGAAGTCCTGGTCACAGACCAAACACATCTCAGCGTGCATCAAGCAGGCTGCCCGGGAGACCCATCGAAGTCCTTCAGCTGCTCATGACACAAGCAAAGCTGGGAGAATATGAAGCCAGACCTTGCTAAGCAGCCTCAGGCTCTCCTGAAGCCACCTCTACTAGAGAAAGACAGGGTAAACCACTTTTGGGGGGCTGCAGGCAGGCCCTCACTGAGGGCCAACAAGAGGATCGCTGCAGGCCTATATCCCCACAGTAGGCTAGATGGGAGTGTACAGCCCGTACTCACACAATCAGGACACAGCAGAAACCCTCCGGCCATAGGAATATAAAGTGGTCTTTGTAACAGCAACATCCAGGTGGGGGGTGGGGGCTTTATTTACAACCTTATTAACAGATACAACAGATATGTACACGTGGCCTAGGGCACCCCCATGGGTAACGGGACACTCATGATCCAGGGATGAAAGAGCACCGTGATAGGTCGAGGGCCCTGGGCTGCGACAGAGTGCCCCATTCTGAAAGCCACCAGCATTCCTTGGTCTCTGGCAGGAGTTCATTTCCAAGGGCATAGTCAGTTTGTTAGTAACTTGTCCGGCAAGTTTCCCATGGCCCCTCTCCTCAGCAGCCCCCATAGTCAACGGAGGGCCTAAGCCGGCGATGGCCTCACAGTAGAGCAGGGAGAAGCTTGGCTCAAACAGCAACTTTTTCTATTACACTTTCTTCAACATGGACTTCGTCAGCCTGGACAGTGACAGATGATGACTGGCCACATACGTGCTGATGGTCTTTCCAGTCCTGGAAGAAGAGACACCCATGTCAGCAGGAATGACAGTGGAGACCCACTGTGGTACAGAGCAAACATTGCTTTGGATGGACCGAGGCGGGGGGGCACTTAGATGGGCTGTTGGTGAGCCATCAGAGTCAACGAATGGCCCTGTCAGGGCCTGTGTGTCAACCACAGGGACCAGGTAACAAAAGGCATGAGCATAACAAGACTGTAGCTCTGGCTGTCTGGAACTCACTATTAGACCAGGCTGGCTTCAACTCACGGAGATCTGCCTGCCTCTCCCTCCTGAGTGCTGAGATTAAAGGTGCATGTCATCATGCCCATCTGCTGTTATTATTTAAATGAAAAGTTGGACACGGCGGGTCGTGCCTGTAATCCCAGCATGTGGGAGGCTGAAACATGAGAATTGCCATGAGTTTGAGACCAGACTAGGCTAACAGTAAAAACAAATAAATACATGATTATGTGATATTATCACCCACAGTGGGTGGTAATCAAAACTGTGGGAATGACCCTAGTTCAATTTCTAGCAACTATATGGTGGATCACAGCCATCTATAATAGGATCTAATGCCCTCTTCTGGTGAGCAGACCTACACGCAGATAGAGTACTCATAAACAAATCTTAAAAACAAAGCTTGAGGCTGGAGAGATGCCTAAATGGTTAAGAGTACTTAGTCATAGATGTGAACTATTCTTCCAGAGGACCCAAGTTCAATTTCAAGTACCATACTGGGCAGCTCACAGCTGTCTGTAATTCCATTTCTGGGGGATTCTGACCTCTGCGGACACCACCTACACACACACACACACACACACACACACACACACACACACACACACA
>NW_026595563.1:0-45695 GCF_907164565.1 Psammomys obesus | reverse complement strand
AGCACTGGCTGCTCTTTCAGAGGTCCAAAGTTCAATTCCCAGCAACTCCAAGGTGGCTCCCAACTGTCTAAAATGAGATCTGGTGCCCTCTTCTGGCGGGAAAAAAAAAAACTTAAAAAAAAAACAAAAAAATTTTTCTTTAAAAAAAAAAAAAAAAAAAGATGGGGTTTCTTGGCTGTCTTGGACTAGCTTCATAGAGTAGATCAGGCTGCCCTCAAATTCACAGAGATCTGTCTTCCTCTGCCTCTGGGAATCTCTGGGAGTTTCAACTCCCTTGTTCTTATCCCAATCACCCTCATTACTGCCCTTGCTTCAGCTTCCTTTGGGAATCCCTTGACTGTTCTGCATTTTTTTTTTTTTTTTTTTTGAGGAATAATTTAGCCTTAGTGTCTTTTTTTGCATTTTTTTTTAAGACAGGGTTTCTCTGTATAGCCCTGACTATACTGGAACTCACTCTGTAGACCAGGCTGGCCTCAAACTCACAAAGCTTTGCCTGCCTCTGCCTCCTGAGTGCTGGCGCTGTTCAGCATTCTTGTTGTTAGGCATCAGGGAAGGCAGAAGGTAAAGGACTAGGCTCAGTGCTCACCCAGCTCTGTATTGTTTGCTGTTCAGATGACAAGGGAAAGAACTAAACCTTCTGGGAGAGGCTGGAAGAAGAGGGAACACCCAGCTGACTTACACCCTTCCATGCTTGCCAAAAACACGCATGCCATTTCTATGTCTGTCTATTCATGCATGAGATAGGAGCAGTGTATGCCAGCATACATTCTGAATCCAGTAGGCACCTTCCGGTGTAAGCCTATGTGAGCAAACTGCATTCATATGTAGACACTAGGAGGACTATCTGAGAAGTGGCCAGTAGGCAACTCATTAGTATTCATGAGACGTTATAGCATTGATGTGAGGGTGGGTGTATATGATAGTTTTCTATGCTGCCCACCAATGTGTCTAGGGACAGGTTAGAAGTTGTTTCATATCACTAGTTTTTTTTTGGGGGGGGGGGGTGGGGGATGCATCAGCAGATGGGATGTAGAGATATGTGTCTTATGTTTTCAAGAAGTACTGCTGCTAGACATGTTTGGTCCATACCTGTATTACCAGCACTTTGCAAGGTGAGGAGTTCAAAGCTAGCCCTGGCTACATAGCATGTTTAAGGCCAGCTTGGACTACAAGAGACCATGCTTCAAAACAAACAAAAGAGGTTACTACCTATTCTGGGTTTGGCCTGGTTTGGCAATGGGCAGCTCCCTGCAGACACCTCACTTCCCAAATTTGATAAGCATAGGCTGGCATCGTTGTGTACTGCCCGAAGATGCTGAGGAAGAGTTCTTTATGTATCACTGTGGTTGCATTTGTTTATTATAACAGCTTTTCTTTTTTAGGAGCTTCCTCCCCCGATAAAGGCAGCTGCAGAGAAAGGTAGGTAAAAGGGGCTGGCTCTTGTCTAAGGGGCCTTCAGGTTTTTCATAGGCTGCCTGTCTCTTTCCTTCCTAGGAGAGTCAGTGGGTGTTTACAAGTGCTCCTGAGTCCGATGATCTTCACCAGGTAGGTAATGTTTGTACAGATGGACTAATAGATGCAGAGATCCAAGCTGGGAGAGAGGAAGAGGTATTTGTTTCAGGGTCAGGGTGGTCTCCCAGACCCTTTTTCAAGTCATGCTGGACCCCAAAAAATGCTTCCTCCCTGTATTTGCCCAACTAGTCCTCACAGTGGCCTCTGCAGCAAGTATGATCAATACCTTTCTTTTTCTTTTTTAAGACAGGGTTTCTCTGTATAGTCCTGGCTGTCCTGGACTCACTTTGTAGACCAGGCTGGCCTTGAACTCAGAGAGATCTGCTTGCCTCTACCGCTCAAGTTGTGGGGTTAAGGCTCCAACCATCTCTATCTTACAGCAAAGGACACTAAGACACAAACAGGGGGAAAAAACTCACCTGAAGTTATACAACTGATAGTTAATAGTACCTGAGTCCATGTCCTCCTCCATCTGGATGCAACTGGATGGCCCACAGAAAGGAGAAGACATGTCCCAAAGTAACCCTCTCCGACACCATCCTTTCTCCCTTGCATCCAGCCAGTAGCAGCAACATCTTTAATTTATTATCTTTAGTTATGTATAGTTGTGTGTGTTTGTATGTGGGTATATACATGAGTCCAGGTGTCCTTCCAGGCTAGAGGCATTGAATCTCTTGGAGTTGGAATTGAAGGGGTTGTGAGCCACCATGTGGTTGCTGGGGATTGAACTCTGGTCGTCTGGAAGAGCAGCAACCATTGAGCCATCCCTCTAGCCCCAGCCAGTAGCAATTTTGATATTTCTCCCATTTTAAACTCCTATGAATTACCTCTTCTAAATTACTTCTACTTATCTCTCCTGTCCCAGCAAATCTTCTGCAAACAGAGACTATGCTGGCTTTACCTGTTCAGTCTTCCTAGTTTCTCTATACTTTCTCCAGACAGCGTCTGCCCCTTGACAGGGCTGATGTTATCAGAGCCTCAGTAGCCCCTACTTTACTTCCAGCACCATCTTTTCTGAGTTAGAATCTCATGTAGCCTAGGCCGTTTTCGAACTCTCTCTGTATCCAAGTATGACCCTGGACTTGATTTTCTTGCTGATACTTCCCAAGTGTTGGTATCACAGGCACATACCACCACACCTAATTTATTTTGTGCTGGGGATGAACCCGTGACTCTGAGCATGCTAGTCAAGCACCTTACCAGCATAACCCCCTCCCCTATGTTCCTTTCTCTCTCACTCTTTCTTAGAGGCTCTTCTTTATAGCCGGGGCTGTCCTGGAACTCACTATGTATACAAAGGTACAAAGGTCCACTCTGCCTGAGATTTATGCCATAATGCTTGGGCCCCCAGGTCCCTTCTTAATGTGCTTGCTTCTCCCTTTCTTGTTCTCTTTAGCCCCTCACCCTTGAATTCCTTTGCAGAATCTGGACTTCTCAGCACTGGAGGTTGGAGGTTCAGATGCTGGTCCCCACCACATTTTTATCTCCAAGGCAGCCTTTTGTCCTTCTGCTCTCTGTGGAAAACCTGAGCTTTTCCCCTTCCAACTAGACCCCTATCTTCCCATCTTCGTATTTTTCCTTTCTCCTATCCCCTGCCTATTCCCATCCACCTTCTCAGAAAATCCAGTCTCTGTCTTCTATTTCTATTAAAGACCATCCTTCTGAGCCTCAGTGGTCCCTGGGCCACCAAGTGGACAGTGGAGTCCAGTGAGCCAGTATTGCCACTTGGTCAGCACCCCAATGCCCTATGAGCCCCTCAGCCTCTAGGTAAGTCTCATTTTTGTGGTCTGATTTTTCCCTTCAGCTCCATGGTCCTCCTTATCGATTTATTGACACTCGCCGGTCCTCCCGTATTTCTGCCCCTAATCCTACTATACTCCATACTTTCTCCCCTCTCAAGAGGGCCTTATGCAGGCTAGGCAAGAAAGTGTTCTACTACGGAGAGGCACCTCTAATACCATTACATCTATTAATTATCTGTACCATATAGTTAAGTTCTGTAGAGTGTACACGATTTACTGTGACTCCCTCGCTGGGCTGAAGGCATCGGAGGAGAGTGCAGATACAGGTTCCCTCCTCCAAACTCCTGGAAGGGAACCGGAAGCCCCACGGTTCGTGCAGCTAAGCACTGCCGCCAAGAGGTGGCGCTCACGGGAGGGCGGGGACAATTGGGGGCGGAGACGGCCGGGGGCGTGGTCCTGGTGCTGCTCCTATTCATCCTGGCGGCTGATGGGTAGTCGGACTGTACCAACTGCACGGGGGTGGAGGCCACAGCCTGGTCCACTGTTCCGATGAGAGCTCGGACAGCACACGTCCTGTAAGACATCGGTATGCTCTGAAAGGACTCCTGGCCTAGTCACCGTTCTTATTGGAAAGACATGTTCCGATGTCTCGACATCCTCGGTCACGGGTCCCTCCCCGTTTTGGCTCCAGTAGTTTCCACCAATGGGCAGGGCAAAGAGTTCCGGAAGAGTGCGGGAGCACTTCCGGGTCGGGGAGCGCGCGGCGGCGGGGGCTGTCCGGCCTAGTTGCGGTCGCGTTCGGACAGAGGCGGGATCATTTAGGAGCGTCCGGGAGGCGCGAGGTTCCTGGGTACGTGCGGTAGCCGCTCCGGCCCGGTGTCTCCGTCGCGTCCGGCCGCGCGGGCCACCTAGGGTGGCCGTGCGCTTTTGTCTGCGGCCTTCGGGGCGGGCTAGGCCTACGTCGCGCTGGCCGTGGGTCGGTACGGAGGACAGGAGGGCAGCCGAGGCTTCGAGCCGAGCCCCGGGGACATCCGGCTGCGGCCGGGAGGCCCCTGGGCGTGGAAGTGGCCACCACCTCCACGTCGTGCGGGGACTTGGCCTGGTGCATGAGAAAGGTGTGACCCCTAGCTACCTTGTTTTTTGTCTTGATGGCTCTCGCCCGGGTCGGCACGATCTGCACTTGTCCAAATTGTGGTTGGTGTCCGTGGTTATCATATTCCTTCGTTCGAAGAGCCCTCGCTGCACGCTCAAGTCGGCACCGCTGTAGAGGTTTTACGGTCAGAGTTCAGAGACGTGAAGTCACTTGTCAAGTGTTTCATCTCTGTAGAGTGGCAGAGCCCTCTGTTCTGTATTTGAGACGCTCGTTGTCCTGTCTTGTCTGCCATAATAGTACTCTGCAACAGAAAATAACATTGTCTGGTGAATGTCGTTTTGGCCACTGGCTGGAAGCGCAGCCTGTGATTTTGAAATTGGGCTTGGCTTGCAGCTCAGTATTCCTTCCTTCTTCCCCATCGACCACTCTATTTTCATTCTTTTGGGAAGAATGTTGAGTGAAAACAACATGCGGCATCTCTCAGCACTGAGAGAAGCCAAGAGTCAGGAGGGTCACAGAGTTAGTGATGGGTCCTCTTTTCTGAGAACTGGGACCATGCTCTGTCATCCACAGGAGCATGGACGGGCTGTTGCTCTTAATCTGTTTATCTCAGTCTGCTTTCTTGTGTCAGAGGTGGTGTTTCAACAGGGGTCTGTGGCCGGGACTTCTTTCCAATTTGCTAAATTCACCAAGTGTCAGGTAAAAGTAAGATAGTTTATCAGAACTCTCCTCCCTTTACTGTTCTCAGGCAGTAGCCTTGTGTGGCAATTGACATTCCTTAAGTTAGCATGCCCCCACTGCTTAGAGAGCATCAGCCCTTCTGCTGACCTTTGACCCCTTTGAGAAGGGTTGCACCCTTCCTTGTGGCTTTGAGCATATAGCCTATGTGTTGTCCTGAGGCTGATGGAGACAAGCAAGCTTATACCTGTAGGATCTAGGAGTGAGGCCTCCCCCCAATCCTGAGCCCTACCTTTCAGCCTTTGTTATCGTTGTTGTTTTTTTTTTTTTTTGTTCTAACTGTGAACACTAGGCTTGGTGGGAAGCATATGGTGCCATAGGCTTGACTGGTGAATTCTTGAATGAATTTTTTGTGAGAGGTGCTCCCCTGGAAGTAACTGGAAAAAGAGGTGCATGAAACTGATGAGTAAAGACCATGAATATGGATAGGTTCTTATTTGGGGAACTGACGTTTGAGAGCTTGGTACAGAAGGGAGGTCATACCCAGTGACATTTATGAGTCTGTCTCTCTCCCTCTCTTTTCCAGTCAGGCTTTCTCTGTGTAGCCCTGGCTGTCCTGGAACTCACTCTATAGAGCAGGATGCCCTAGAACTCAGAGATCTGAATTCTTTTATTCCACATTCTTCTTACAGTGGCTTGCTTGCAAGGGAGGACTAGCAGGTGTCTGAGCTGACAAGTCAGGAGAGGGACGGCCCAGCATCTTCTGCCTTTCAGCCTGGTCCACAGGAATGCCATAGTCCCCAGGAAATTCATCTGAGCTTTATATTCTGATGGTAGCCAGCTGAGCAGAGGCCAGTGGGCCAGCATTGGCCAAGGATGACATGCCTACTTGGTGGTTGCAGGCAAATGGGCTACTCATTACTGGAGTCCTTTTGATGACCGAAGGCATCAGTTGAAAAGTGCCGCTCTGTCTTAGCTCAGATGTCCATTTGGTTCATCTTTGTATTAGGACTCTCTAGGAATTCTTGGGTGAAATTATTGCTACTCCTTAAGCTTTAAGACCCTGCTTTGCATATGGTTCTGGAAAAAAGTCACTGTCTTTTAATGAAGATATTAATATTTTATATTTGCACATGGCTTTATGGCTAGTATACTGTGTATTGTGTCTCACGGCTCAAATTCTACGTGTGTAGCAATACTCATGTCACCAGTGAGGTTACGTTTTGGGAATGGCACCTTGTAGAGGGGCCTCTGTATTTTGGTGTTATTTGGTTCTGGTCTCTTTCAGAGCTGAAGTCCAATGTGCAGCCATGGATGACGACAGTTTGGATGATCTTGTGTCTCACAGCCCTGGGCCAGATGGATCCCTACAAGTAGGCCCCTCAGACCTGGCCAGTGATGCTGGTAAGACACCCCAGACCCCACTGCTGCTAGGGTGTCTGCAAAGGAATACCACCTGGTGCCTTCTCCAGGTTTCTAGCCCCCCTTGGGAGCTTGAATGTCAGCTTTCACTTTAAACCTTAAAAAAAAAAAAAAAAAAAAAATTAAGGTATAGAAAGATAGTGCATTCTTTATGTTTTCTGTTTACTGTTTTTGTTTTGTCTTGTCTCACGTTTTGGTTCAGACTGTCCTTGAACTTATAGGGTCTTGTGATCTGTCCACCTCAAGCTCTCAAATAGGTGGTAGCTAAGAATACAATCACATGTCATTATGTTTGGTCTTTTTGTGGGGAAGGGAGTATGAGGGATGGAACCTAAAGCCTTGTAGATGCTTGGTAAGACTCTACTGCTGAACTCTTGTTTACTGTTTATTGAAACACGGTCTTGGTCTTTCTATGTAGCATAAGCTGGCCTTGAACTGTAGTCCTCCTGACTAAACTTCCAGACTGAAAGGGTTAGATGTTGTTTGTTCTTGACTGCATTTCACGTATCCCATGCTAGCCTTTAACTTGTGCAGCTGAGGATGATCTTAAGCATCTAATACTCCTGTCTTCACCTTTCAAATTGCTGGTATTACTGATGTGCACCACTATACCCAGTAAACTCCGTGTTTGCTCATGCTAGGTACACACACTACTAGCTGAGCTATATTTCAAGCCACTTTGTCTTTTTTTTTTTTTTTTTTTAAGATTTATTTATTTATTTTACGTATGTGAGTGCTCTATCTACATGTACACCTGCATGCCAGAAGAGGGTATCAGGTCCCAGTATAGATGGTTGAGAGCCATTATGTGGTTGCTGGGAATAGAACTCAGGAGCTCTAGATGAGCAGATAGTTTTCTTACCCACTGAGCCATCTCACCAGACCCCTACTTTGTCTTTAAATGCAAACAGCGTAAATGCAGAGTAAGAAGATGGATTTCCCATCATATTCCTCTTTAGACCTCCCACACCAGCCCTGGTAGCCTGGTAGTATACATGTATACTATACTATTCTATACTATACATGTATAGTATAGAATCCTCATGGATTCCCAGAGCAGTTCTGTCTGTGACACTGCCCTCCCATGCTTTTCAACCTTGTGATCTAGAAGAAAGCAGCAGTGGCCACAGTGGAGACTCTGAAGATGATACAGGCAGTGAGCATGAAGATGACACAGATGAGGAGGACGTAGAGGGGCTGTCTGAAGAGGAAGACCCAGAAGATCGATCTGGTAAGATTGTTAGCATTTGAGCCAGTTGCTTTGGATCTCTTAGTGAGTATACAGCCCCTGTTAGAACACCCACAACTGTCCGCAGTGGCTGTCAGCTGCCACTGGAACAACTGACTTTTGCTGTGGTTTTCCACTGTAAAGTTAAGTTTAGTGATACGATTCTGTGGGTACTATTCTGAGAGAGACAGAAGATGAAGTGTCCAAGAACACTGAGCGGCATAAGCTGTGGGATAATGTGGGGAGACTGTAGTTCTAAGATGATGAGTAGGGAAGTCTTGGTAGCCCCTAGTCATCTCATAAGGGCCAACTGTTACATCATCCTGGTGCAGGACAGCTCAGCAGGCTCCAAGGGCCATGTGGCTTGCGACCTCCTTTAGAACATAGGGTATTAGTCCCATCTTGTGCCTTGTTCTCTGCTTATTCAGCAAGCTCATTGTGTGGGATTATTAAGAAAATCTTGGCTTCTACATACTGGGGAAAGTTTGTAACTTAGAGCTCCTGCAAAGAATAGTACTTGAATGACACACCTTTCTTCTGGAAAACCTTCATGGCCACCCCAGCCTATAGGCAGCTTGTGAGAGCTCTATGTGGTTAGCTTGACCCCATGCAGCTATGGCCACCTTTTCTTAAAGTGTCTTAGATAGGGTTTCTATTACAGTGATAAAACACCATGACCAAAAGCAAGTTGGTGAGGAGTTAGTTTCATCTTACTGATTATAGTCCATCATCTAAAAAAGTCAGGTCAGGAACTTAGGATAGTAACTGATGCAATGGACATTAAGGAGTGCTGCTTACTGGCTTGCTCCTTAGAGTTTGTTCAGTCTAGTTTCTTATAGTACCTAGGACCACCAGTGCAGAGTGACACTCCCCACAATGAGCTGGGCCCTTCCACATCATCAGTCAATAAAATGCTCTACAGGCTTGTCCACAGAACAATCTGGTGGGGGCATTTTCTCAATTGAGGTTCTCTTCCCAAATGAATCTAGCTTGTGTCAAATGGACACAGCTAGCCAGCACACAAACAAAGGGCTTAGTTGGACTGAGGGTTCTATTTACTTTGTTTCCTCTAATATGGTCCTCAAACTAGGAGGTCTCAGTCCCAAAGCACCTACTATCAACTGAATAGTAGCCTTTCATTATATACCTGTGACTGTCAGGGTTAGAGTGTTCCAGAAAGGTAGCCCTTAAGATTAGGACAGTACTAATCATGAAGGACTAGAACTGATTGTGAGTTACTAACTTTTCATTTGTCCTGACTACCCAGTTTTCCAAAGGTAGGTAGCCTTGAATTCATCCTGTAGTCAAACCTGCCTCAGATTCCTGGAAAGCCTGCCTCAGCCTCCTAAACAACTAGAAGCATGTTACTACCATGCCTGGCCAGGTCTTTTTCTTATTCTGGGTGTGGATTAGAATGAATGAGTCTGTCCTAGGTTAAAGTCACAGACATGGCTCTCTGTTTCTCTTTGTTTTTCTGTGTAGCCTTGGCAGTCCTGGACTCACTTAGTAGACCAGGTTGGTCTTGAACTCAAAATGATCTGCCTGCCTCTGCCTTCCTGAGTGTTGGGATAACAGGCATGCACACCACGCCCAGCTAGACATGACCATTTTGCCTGTTTCCAGCATTGAGGTAGGCTTGTCTTATCCTCAGCAGGCTTGAACAGTGCTGATGCTGCCAGTGCTAGGGGCAGATGTCAGGCACTGTTGGGTGACTCTGGCATCCTTTCCTGAAGTTTGTGGTGACACCGATGTCAGAAATTGATTGTGAACCAGATTGAAGGTGGGAGCCACTCAGCCAGGATTCCTGGTATTCCAGACTTCACCATCTAGTGTTAAGAGACCAACTGTGGAGCAGTTAGAGACAGATGCTCAAAGCTTGACATTGGGGCAGTGGCTAACAGTTGGACTTAAGACGCTTTTAGAGTAAGCTGCCATCAAACTCACAGAGATCCTCCTGCCTCTGCCTCTCCTGTGCCAGGATTAAAGACCTGTGGTACCACTGCCTGGCTAAAAATCTCTTTTTTTTTTTTCTTTCTTTCTTTTTTTTTTTTTTTTTCCTTTTTGTTTTTTCAAGACAGGTTTTCTCTGTGTAGCCTTGGCTGTCCTGAAACTTGCTCTGTAGGTCAGGCTGCCTGCCAGCTCACAAAGATCCACCTGACTCTGCCTCTGGAGTACTGAGATTAAAAGTGTGGGCCACCATACCCAACCAGATCTTTTATAGCCACTAAATATAGGAATCCGCTTTCTGAATCCACATGGAAGGAGAAAGAGATTCCCAAGAGGAGATCTCATTTGATAACACATTTGTTGTCACTGTGTTGAAAGACTTATACAGCTATGCAAGAGTTGTCTCAAGAGAACATTCATGGAGGCTTAGTCATTATTTTGTCATGTGTGTCCTCCATCCTCCAGAGCTGAGGACCTAACTTAGGGCCTTGCACTTGTTAGGCAAATGCTCTGTATCAAAGCTACATCCCCAGGCCCTGGTGGCCTGTCATTAGCTCCATTTTCTCTGAAGCCTGAAGCTACCATTTTCTCTGATAGCTCCTGACACCTAACTTCTCAGATGCTCTGCTTTTACTTTGAGGTCAGTGTGAGGAGCTAGTGTATCACTTAGCTGGTATCCCTGTCCCTTTAGCTTCGAGCAGCTATCGTCAAAGAGGCTTCAGGTGAGGAGCCATGGTTAGCTTGTGAGTGTAGATGGGGGCTTGGAGGAAGTTGGGGAGGCATGTCCCAAGAGGAGCTGGGGCTCTGGCTAGAGGCTGGTTTCCTGAGTACATCTTTGGTCTGCTCAAGGCCAGCCTTGGAGCATGTACTCCTGCCCATGCACTCATTCATATATTTATTAAAAGTATAACATTTCCATTTACCCAAGGTTCTGAAGATTCAGAAGATGGGGAAGAAATGGCAACGGCAACAGTGGAGACTCAAGGGAAGCTGGAAGCCAGCAGTGCACCCAATTCTGATGATGATGCAGAGAGCTGCCCCATTTGCCTCAATGCATTTAGAGGCCAGGCTGTGGGCACCCCAGAGACCTGTGCCCACTATTTCTGCCTGGACTGCATCATTGAGTGGTCCAGGGTGAGTTGGCTTTTCACTGGGATACTTCCACCCTTAAGGACTGGGCTTGCTTCTCTGCAGCAAAGCTGAACTACAGGGCTGAGTCCTGAGTCTTGGACCCTCACCACTGTTGGAAAGGCTTACTGTGGGGATGTGTCTGGGAGCTTCAGAGAGGAGGACTCTGGGTTTTCTAAGGATCAGGACACAAAGTCTAAAATTCCAAACAACCTCACATAGTGAGTGTGAAACAGCCTCTATAGATACTGAATACTGTAAGTGTGATTACTCACATTTTTATTTTATTTCATTTTTTTAGTTTTGGTTTGGTTTGGTTTGGCTTGTTTTTAAGACAGGGTTTCTCTGTGTAGCCTTGGCTGTCCTCGACTTGCTAGGCTGGCCTTGAACTCATAGCAGTCTCTGTGCCTGCTCTGTCCCTGAGTGTTGAGATTAAAGGCATGTGCCACCACGTCCAGCTCTTGTCCAAGTTTTTATGTGGATGCTGAGATCTGAGATTGGGTCTTTGTGCTTTCATAGCAAATGCACTTTCCATTGAGCTGTCTCCCACCCCTAAAAAAGAGCCTTTTTTATTGTTAGGGGAAAAAAAATCAAAATGAGAGTTGAAGCCTGGCTTTAACCAAGGTTACACAGAGAAACCCCGTCTCTAAAACAAAAACAAAACAAAACAAAAAAAAAAGAATGCTCATTCTCCTTGATTGCATTTCTCTCTGTCCCCAATGACACTGGTAGTGTGGTGACAGATCTCAGCAAGGTTATAGGAATTTTGCATCTGATATTCTTTTCCTTCTCAGAATAGCTTAGAGGTGTCTCTCTTGTTAGTTTGTTATAAGAGGCATGTAGATGGCAAATGCCTTTTGTGTGTTCATAACTCTTGTCAGGGTACTTCACTGTGAATTGGATCAGACTTTTCTATATTTGTTCTCTTGTGAGTCTGGCCTGAATTAGTTCAGATTAAGTTATTTCATTATTTAAACTGAACAAGAGGCTGGGTATGATGACACATGCCTCTAATCCCATCATTTAAGAGGAAAAGATCTCTGAGTTGAAGATCAGCCTAGGTTACATAAAACGTTCCAGGCCAGCCAGGGCTACATAGTTAGACCCTGTCTCATTAAACTAATTAATTAGTTGAAGAGCAAAGACAGGCTCTTTGTTGTGTATATGATGTTTATTGGTAAGGGGAACATTTGGAAATTAGGTTTTTAGTAAAAATCTTTTTTCTTTTTTTTCCAAGACAGGTTTCTCTTGTGTAGCCTTGGTTATCCTGGACTCACTTTGTTTTGACCAGGCTGGCCTTGAATTCATAGAGATCCTCTAGCCTCTGCCTCCCTGATTCCTGGGTTTACAGGCAAATGCCACCATGCCCAGTTGTAAAATCTCTCTCTCTCTTTCTTTTTTAATAATTTAATTTTATTTTCTGTGCATTGGTATCAGAATCCGTGGAAATGGAGTATAGGAAGTTGTGAGTTGCCATGTGGGTGCTAGGACTTGAACCTGGGTCCTTTGGAAGAATAGACAGTGCTCTTAACCCCCGAGCCATCTCTCCAGCCATAAAATCTTATAAACAGTTCAGATGTTGAATTTTGTGAGATTGCTAGATTTTGGGTTAATAACGGTGAAAATCTAGACTTAAAAAATGAATCAGGGAGCTAGGCTGGTGGAGACACACACCTTTAATCCCAGCACCTAGGATGCAGAGGCTGATGAATCTGTGAGTTTGAGGCCAGCCTGGTCTACAGAGTGAGTTCCAGGATGGCCAAGACTACAGAAAGAAACCCTGCCTTGAAAAACTAAAAATTAAAAAAAATAAAATCAGGGTCAGGGAGACAGCTCAGCAGTAAACATGGCAACCTGAGTCTGATCCCTGGGAACCACATGATAGGAGAGCACTGCCTGGAACAAGTTGCCCTATGTTCTTTTTCCCAGTCAGTCAGGACGGGCCAGCAGGTAGATATTCTTAAATCCAGGCTTAAGGACGTGAGTTCCAGCCAGAACCCTGTGGTGGTAACAGAGAAGTGGTTCAGACATGTTCTCTGATATTTATACTTACGCCATGGCACACATCTCTCTCTCTCTCTCTCTCTCTCTCACACACACACACACACACACACACATACTAGATAGATAGATAGATAGATAGATAGATAGATAGATAGATAGATAGATAGATAAATGTAAGAATATATAAAATCTCATTGCTAAGCATGTCCATGTGGTGTACAGCTGTAATTCCTAGCTTTTAGGAAGAGTGCCATGAATTTGAAACTAGCTTTTTTTTACCTAGTAAGTTTCAGGCCAGTCTGGGCTACAGAATGACACCCTGTCTCACACTCTCCCACAAGAAGGAGGGAGAAGGCGGGGAAAGAGAGAAATTCATATTTATTCAAACAAACCAAGGAAGAGCTAGCTCCTTTCTTCTCACACAACTCCTGTAGTGGCAGGACACAAAAGGAAGGTGGCAGACCTGGGTGGCCCTTCAGTTTATACATTTATCATAACCTAGTGGAATATACTTGCTAAAGAGGGTTTTTTTGTTTGTTTGTTTGTTTTTTGTTTTTGTATATGCTATACTTCAGGAAAGGCAACTTGAGCTGAACAGACAAGGGGAAAATATTTATAGCATGCATTTGAATAGCATTCACACTGAAAACAAATGCAGAAAATGTACTAGAGACATTCAAGGTCCTGTGGGTTCACAGGAGTTTGAGAGATCTGGAATAACAGCTTGTTGATCTTTCTCTCTCACTAGCATGGTGGTTTCAAGTTTTCTTCACTAAGTTCTAGCATCTTAGCATAGGACCTTAGTCAAGACCAAGGCTTTTGGTATAGAATTCAGTGTAAAAGAAATTTTTTTGTTTGTCTGTTTGTTTTTCAAGCTCTGTAGCCCTGGCTGTCGTGGAACTCTGTATACAAGACTGGCATCAACCTCAAAGAGATCCTCCTGCCTTTGCCTCCCAGGTGCTGGGATTAAAGTTGTTCACCACCATTATTAAGAATAATATTTATTTATTTATCTATTTATTTATTTAATTTTGAGGCCTATTCTGTAGAACAGGCTAGCTTCAAATTCATAATCCTCCTATCATTGTCCTAAATCCTGGAATAATGGGTGGGTGTCACCACACTCAGCTTTTAAAATTGTTGTTAAGTAAGTTCTTTATTTTGAAGACAGTAATGATAAGTGAGGGTGATTCTTCAGGATTCTGATACAATCTTTATTTGTTACAGAATGCCAACTCCTGTCCAGTTGATCGAACAATATTTAAATGTATTTGTATTCGAGCCCAGTTTAATGGAAAAATCTTAAAGAAGGTAAGTGTAGATGCTGCCTACCTGTTTGTATCTTTGTAAGAAGCATGATCTTAAATGGTGACTTACTTTTCTCAGTGATGAGGTTGTCAGTTCAGGTAGGCTTAAAAAGAAGTGACTAAGGCACTATTTCGGGCCCTGCGCAAAGCTTAGGGCTAGGGCTGTCTATATTTTCTGGGGCACATAGTAGGAGTCATGGTAAAGATGTTAGTGGTTTCTGGGCTTCTATTCCTTACCTCTTCCTGCAGAGCTTCTTTCTGGCCTGTCTCCTTATGAACTGCGGTCATTGCAGGGGAAAGGTTGTACTAGGGTTAGACAAAAGGGCCATGTGAACTAAAGTTTGAAAAGTACTGTTTGGGCTGGAAGGAAAGGTGTTTCCTCCTTATTTGTTATTTACTGTCCCCTCTCTTTCTCCTTCCCCTGTCCCCCTTTCCCTTTACACTTTCCTTCTTCATTCCCTCCTCCTTCCTTACCTCCTCTTTCTTTCTCTGTCTTTCCTATCTGTTCCCTCCTCTCCCTTTCTCTCTCTCTCTCCCTCTCTCTCTCTGTCCTTTCTTCCTTTCCATGGATCAAATTCCAGGCCTTGTTCATGCTAGGCAAGCTAAACAATCAAGAGCTACAACTTAAGCCATGATGTTTTGTTTTGTTTTGAGAGGGTCTCACTATGTGGACCAGGCTGGCCTTGAACTCACATAGATCACCTGCTTCTGCCTTCAGAGTGCTGGGATTAAAGGCATGAGCTACCACTGCCTACCTAGCCCTTGTTTTTTTTTGAGACAGATTCTTTTTTTTTATTATTATTATTTATACTGTATTCTGCCTGCATGTGTCTCTGCAGGCCAGAACAGGGCAACCAGGTCTCATACATGGTTGTGCTCCACCATGTGGTTGCTGGGAATTGAACTCAGGACCTTTTGGAAGAAAAGCTGGTGCTCTTAACCTCTGAGCCATCTCTCCAGCCCCCGTGAGACAGATTCTTACAGTGCATCAAAAGATAGGCCTTGCCATGGTTATGCTCGCCTTTAATCTCAGCACTTGGAGGTAGAGGCAGGTCGATCTCTCTGAGTTTGAGGGCAACAGGGATTATATAGTGAGAACCTGTCTTTAAAAACATCAGCCTGGAGGTGGTGGCGAATGCCTTTAATCCTAGCACTCAGGAGACAGAGAAATAGGCAGATCTCTTTGCATTCAAGGCCAGTCTAGTCTACAAAGTTCCAGGACAGCCAGGGCTGCACACAGAGAAATCCTGACTTGAAAAAACAAAAAAAAACAAATAACACCAACAAAATAACAGAACATTTAATTCTCTTGTTCTTCACCTTCTGATCCTTTTGCTGGTGATTGAACCTAGGGCCTCACACATGCAGGGCAAGCACTTTGCCACTGAGCTAGATGGCAAGAGTGTTGCTGAGCTTTTTCTGTGCAGCTCTTACAGCTTCTGCTCTAAAGTTGTCATGTGTTCTCCCCACCCACATCTGGCACTTGCAACACTGGCTTGCAGAGGTTGTTGAATCAGCACCATGAAGTGTTTTTTTACATTACAGACCTCAGGTTCCTCATCACGTGTAACTCTTTTGTTGTTTGTTTTGTTTTGTTTTTTTTGAGACAGGGTCTCTTTAACTCTGGCTGTCCTGAACTCACTATATAGATCAGGTTGGCCTCATACTCAGAAATCTGCCTGGCTCTGCCTCTCAAATGCTGGGACTAAAGGTGTGCGTCACCACTTTTGGCCCCTGGTGTAGCTCTTGCGCTTACTTTTTCTTTAGTTAACCTGCCCTGCAGTGGAGAGACATGAAGGTCACCATATGTCTTAGTTAGGGTCTCTGTTGCTGCAACAAAACACCATGACCAAAAAGCAAGTTGGTGAGGAAAATGTTTATTTGGTTTACACTTCTATATTGCTGTGCATTATTGAAGAAGATCAGGACAGAAACTAAAACAGGGTAAGAACCTGAAAGCAGGAATTGATGCAAAGGCTATTGAGGAGGCTATGGAGGGGTGTTGCCTACAGGCTCGCTTCTTATGGCTTGTTCAGCCTACTTTTTTTTCCCCTAAATATTTATTATTTATACAGTATTCTGCCTGCATGTACACCTGTGTACCAGACGTGGGCACCAGATATCATTATAGATGGTTTTGAGCCACCATGTGGTTGTTGGGAATTGAACTCAGGACCTTTGGAAGAACAGCCAGCGCTCTTAACTTCTAAGCCATCTCTTCAGCCCCACTTTATTTCTTTTTTTGATTGTGTTTTTGTTGTTGTTGTTGTTGTTGTTTGTTTTTTGTTTTTTTTTTGAGAAGGGTTTCTCTGTATAACAGCTCTAGCTGTCTTGGAACATACTTTGTAGACCAGGCTGGCCTCAAACCCACAGAGATCTGCCTGCTTCTTCCTCCACAGTGCTAGGACTAAAGTCATGCACTACCACATCCGGTCTTCAGTCTGCTTTCGTATAGAACTCAGGACCACCAGCAAAGGGATGACACCACCCACTATGGGCTGGGCCCTCCCCCGTCAGTCACAAATTAAGAAAATGCCTTACAGCTAGATCTTAAGAATGTTTTCTCAGATGATGTTTCCTTTGTTCAGATTACTCTAGCTTGTGTCAAGTTGACGTAAGACTAGCCAGCACACCATATATTTGTTTATTCAGGTCTATGGAGTCTGTCTTAAGATTTCTGTTCTTATGATAACATCATGACCAAAAGCAACTTGGGGTGAAAAGAATTTATTTTGGTTAAACTTTTGTATCATAGTTGACCATTAAAGAAAGTAAGGGCAGTAATCTAGAGGCAGAAGCCATGGAGGAGTGCTGCTGATTGCCTTTCTCCCTATGGCTTTCTTAGCCTGCTTATAATACCACAGGACCACCAGCCCAAGGGTGGCCCTACCCATAGTGAGCTGGCACGAAAACGCCACCCAGGCTTCCCTATAGGACAGTCTGGTAGGGGTATTTTCTCAGTTGAGATTTTATCTTCTAAAATGATGCTGGCTTATGTCCAATTGACATGTTAGCGAGCACAGAGCCCAAGTAGATCTCAGGCCAAAAGATTTACTCTAGATTAGATGGTGTTGTCCTATAAATTGATCACTCAGATTCTGAGGGTACATTCATTGACCAGTAGTTCTGTCTTCAGATTCCAGTGGAAAATACTAGAGCTTGTGAGGATGAGGAGGCTGAGGAGGAAGACCCGACTTTTTGTGAGGTGTGTGGCAGGAGTGACCGTGAGGACCGGCTTCTCCTCTGTGATGGCTGCGATGCTGGGTAAGGGTAATGGTGCCTTCTACCAACCTTGTAGGATGTTAAGCTGGTCAGGGTAAGGAGAGGAGGATGGGTACCGAAGACTAGTAAGGTCCTGTGATTCATGGACAGTGACACTGATACCTGTCCTACCTCATATCTGTACTTTCTTAAGGGTGCTCAATGCCATGCAGTATATCAAGACCAAGGAGGGAGGGAATGAGGGAGCGGGATACAGCAGTGATACAAAGTTATTAAACTATAACTAATATTAAAAAAATTAAAATTTAATAATAAAAAAAAAAGATCAAGGAAAAAAGACAGGAGGGTAGGTTTGCCTTAGGAGAGAGGGCAGGCCGGCCAAAGGGTTGCTTTTCTGTTTGTATCATCTTTGCTGCCCTGGATCCTGCATCTTTTTTTGGGGGTGGTGTTTATTTTGGTTTTGTTGTTTGTTTGAAACAGGGCTTCTCTATGTAGCTCTGGCTGTCCTGGAAATCACTTTGTAGACCAGGCAGGCCTTGAACTCAGAGATCTGCCTGCCTCTGCTTTCCAAGTGCTGGGATTAAAGGCATGTACCACCAGGCCCAGCTGTATCTGTTTTTTGTTTTGTTTTGTTTTTACTATTATTATACTTATTAGTTTCACTATGTGTGTGGTGTGTATGTGGTTTTATGTACATGTGAATGCAGGTGTTTGTGGCAGCCAGAGGCATTGGATCACCCTAGAGTTGGAAATTTAGATGGGTGTAAGTTGCCTGAATTTGTAGCCTGCAGGAACAATATGGTTTTAACTGCAGAGCTATCTCTCCAGCTCCCTTTTTTCACCTTTTGATATACTTGAAGTCACTCTGTCCTTGGGACCCTGTCTTCTGAGACCCTGCTGTTCTTTGCTCACTGGTCTCTTTAAGCTGAGGAACTGGCCTCTTCAGCTTCTTGCACAGTCTTTGGCTATTGGTTAGAAAGATTTTCTGCTATAAAATTATGGCCAAAGAGTTACAGAAATATTCTTCCCCAGATGACGGTGTGGGTAAATCTGGAATATTTCCTAGGGCAGAAAAGAGCAATTTCAGTTGTACAAGGGGTTTTTTACTATCCAGGCTAGTGATGGGGAGCTGTTTTCTGTGCTTGTGTTTTCTCCTGTTACTGGAGTTCTTCTGTATTGCTGTTTGTGCTGGCTTCTCTGGCTGTACTTTTGTGTGTGGTACAACTTAAGATGAATTCCATCATCTCAGGGCACATGGATCACCTGTGCCCTCCCACGCCTGTGGAAATTCAGTTGTGTAGTGAATACCAGTTTGTCTTCCAGGCCCCAGTAGATCCTACCTTGCCTGCTGCTTGCCCTCCAATATTTGGAACTAGCTTCCCCTCAGTGCTGATACTCTATAGACTTTGTCTCCCTCCTTCCTGAAATGTGATTGAATCCGTGTTTTGCCACAATGTCTCTACCCCACTGCTTGTAACTCAAGAGTTCTACAAGCATCTCTTGCCTCTTAATTTGTGGATTGACTTATATTGAGATAGGGTCTGAGTATATAGCCCTGGCTAACCTGGAATTGGCTAGACCAGGTTTGCCTGCTTCTGCTCCCTGAGTACTGTAATGCAAATCATCTACAACCTTGACTGGCTTGTTTTATTTGTGAGATAGGGTCTTCTCTGTTGCCCATGTTAGCTTCCAACTTCTAGACTTCAAGCGTCCCTCCTACCCCAGCTCTTGAATGCTGAGATTACAAGTGTGTACCCTATACCTAGCTCTATTAATCTACTTGTTTTGTTTTGTTGAGATAGGGATTCAAACTGGCCAGAAAACTGTGTAAGCCCGGCTGGCCTTAGCCGTGTAAGAGTTCTCTATTGCAGGAACTACAGATGTGAACTACTATGCCTGCATTCAATGCTGTGAATCAGGGTTTTGTTTCTAGTAGTAGTAACTTACCGGGAGTTTCTGGTGATTCTTCTGTCTTCATTAAGGTTTTTTTTTTTTTTTTTTAATCTAGAGTTACACTTGTAAATCTCATTCATTTATGTTTTTTCACTTAACAGATACAACAGTGCAAGCCTTAAAATCCTAATATGAAATATTAACACGTATTAATGATTCTTGTACTTTTAAGCACCAATGACTGTTGGCTTTCATAGTTTTCTATATCTTTATAATTATCTTTCAACTCACAAGTCTAAAATGTCTCATTCTGAAAGGCTTTCTGGGGCTGGAGAGGTGGCTCAGAGGTTAAGAGCACTGGTTGCTCTTCCAGAGATCCTGAGTTCAATTCCCAGCAACCACATGGTGGCTCACAGCCATCTATAGTGAGATCTGGTACCCTCTTCTAGCCTGCAGGTGTATATGCAGGTAGAATACTATATACATAATAAATAAATCTTAAAAAAAAAAAAAAGGCTTTCTGTAGATGTTTGGGGGGGGGGTTGTCCTTGTGTCTGTCCGTACTTTATGATATTTTGTGAAATAAGGTAAAGATTGTCTGAGTTTTAAAAAATTATGAGTCAGACTAGAGAGATGGCTGAGAGATTAAGAATACTGGCTGTTCTCAGCAACTATATGAGCCCTCTTCTGGTGCACAGGCACAAATACAGGCAGAATGTGTAGAAATAATAAATCTTTAAAAAAAATATGGCGGGGCTGGAGAGATGGCTCAGAGGTTAAGGGTACTGGCTGGTCTTCCACAGGTCCTGAGTTCAATTCCCAGCAGCCACATGGGGGCTCACAACCATCCATAATGAGATCTGGTGCCCTCTTCTAATGCATAAACACAGGTGCAGGCAGAACAATGTATAGATAATAAACAAATAAATCTTTAAAAAAAAAATATGGCTCACTTTAAAGGTTCATGTTCACAGGGGGACAGGAGAACATGAGAGAAGAGCTTAAGGTGGAATTTACTTTGTTTTTTTTATGGCTTTTCAAGCTTTGTGCTGGTACATGATGTGTTCTGGAGAAGTGGACCACCTTTATATGTGACATCCCAGTGAGGGTTACACGCCTGACTATTCCTTGTGGAGTAGAGTTTGTAGAGAAGTAGGTATTCTCTGTTTCAGTCCTATGGTTATTACAGGGTAATTATGTCACATTGAATCCAGGCTTAGAATTTCAGAAAAAAAAAAAAACAAAACTTGTTTTGTGTATTTGTGCCAACCTCAGGGCCACTTGTGTATTCAACTACATAGAAAAGTAAAAGATTAGGACTAGAGAGTTGACTTCGTGCTTAAGAGAGATTATTCTTGCAGAGGACCTGGATTCGATTCCCAGCACCTATGTGGTAGTTTACAGCCACTCTTAACTCCCAGGCAATCATGTGGTACACGTTTATATACTTTCTTCTTCTTCCTCCTCCTCCTCCTCCTCCTTCTCCTCTTCCTCCTCATCTTCTTCTTTTTTTTTTTTTTTTGACACAAGCTTTCTTTATGCCACCTTGGCTGCCCTGGAACTTATTCTGTAGAACAGGCTGGCCTCAAACTCACTGAAGCTTCTGCCTCTGCCTCTGCAGACTGGGATTAAAGGTGTGTGCCACCATCACCTGGCTCATAATACAAACCTCAAATTTTATTTATTTATTTATTTATTTACTTGTTTGTTTATAAGAAAGAAAATGAAAGGTCAAAAGTGCCAGCACAACTCTTCCCAAAGTTTATTCCTAGAAAGCTTGATGGGAAACATTTAAAAATAAGACCTGGGCATAGTGGCTCACACCTTTATCCCAACATTCTATGAGTTCAAGGCCAGCCTATTCATAGTATGTTCCAGGCAGGCCAAGGCTGCATAGTGAGACCCTGTTTGAAAAACAAATAAAAAGGTTATGGACAGAGAAAAGCCTAGGGTAAGGTAAGGACTAGATGTAGGGCTTCTTGGAGTACTGTCTTCAAGAACCTCTGTAGCTCTCAGCTCTTTGAAACTCTCCATGCCCTGTCTTTGAGGATCTTGAGGGAAACTTATAGCATGGTATGATTGAAGCATGGGCAGTTGGGCTGAAATGTGATTGGACAGACAGGGATAGCAGTGCCATCAGACAACAGAATCTGCATGATCTTCTTTGCGAGCATGGGGCAAGACTTTTGCTAGGCAAGTGTTTTCTCCCCAGCCCCTTAGAATGGTCTCTATGAAGAAAGGGGTCTCAGCATCTACTGTCAGACACAATGGATCAAAGAGATCAGAGTTCCGGTGGACTGCCTTGGGAGTGAGGATTGGAGGCAGGGCTTGTGTTCAAGGGCCAGACTATACTGAGGATCCATGAAGTGGGGAAGAAGTTCATCCACTGGCAGGCTGCACTGCAGACTAGTTGTATTTAGATGCCATCTTTACAACTTAGTTTGTTGTGAGACTTGAGGTCCAAGGCACTGTCCCTTTTCTTTCCATAGGTACCACATGGAATGTTTGGACCCTCCTCTTCAGGAGGTGCCTGTGGATGAATGGTTCTGCCCAGAGTGTGCGGCCCCTGGGATTGCTCCCACTCATGGTAATGTGCTCTCCTTCCCTGCAGAGCACTTGGGTCTGTCTTACTGTCAGTTTTAGAGAAGGACCTCGGAGAAAATCTGGACTTGTTGTGTGGGGAGAACCTTCATCAGGGAGAGGGCTTTCTGTGCACTCATAGGTAGGAGCTGGAGGACTTTTACCTTTGGAGGCAAAAGGTAAAATGAAAGGCAAAGGTACCTATGAAAGGTTGTCAGTTGGGGCTTTCAGTTTTTAAAGCCTGCTGGGGAAAACCTGTGATGTGTAATGTACATGACGCAGCAGCCCGTGGCTTTCTTCCAAGATACAGCTCCTGTGAGTGATGAGGAGGTCTCCCTGCTACTGGCTGATGTAGTGCCTACTACCAGCAGGCTTCGGCCTCGAGTAGGCAGAACCCGGGCCATCGCTAGGACACGGCAGAGTGAGAGAGTGAGGGCAACTGTGAACCGGAACCGGATCTCCTCTGCCAGAAGGGTCCAGGTAAGTGGCTGGCACTAAGTTGGTCTACACAGGGTGCTCTCAGGACTTGGGAATTGAACTAAAGAGGTACCACTGGTGGTAAAGGGCGATAGCATTCTCACGTTGCAGGCCTAGCATGCATGCAGTCAGCCTGGCAAGAGAACAGGTGCGTCTATTGACGGCACTGTGCTTCATCTACGTGCCAGCAGGACCATTGGGACTGCCTTCTCAAACACTTTGATGGATGGGGTAATGATTTTGGGAAATTCCCTCTGTTGTGAAAAAGGTTACTTACTGCCTCTTCACTCCTTCCAGTCATAAGAGAGTATCTTCCTCATGCCTGGCTGCTAGTACTCCATGTTAGAGGCCTGTGGCCTCTCTTCTAGGTGCTGAGGAAGTGTAAAAGTTCTTTCTATGAAGTCATATTCCTCTGGTCAGTATAGTGACATCATGGTCCAAGTTCCAAATGGATTGGAGGACTGGAAACTCTCCTGTTTTACGGGTCTGTGTAATCTCCACTTTTGCATTTGAGTCTCGGCTCATGCTTGCCATTTCTCTTCTTTCTTTGTGCCCTGGATACAGGATAGTGTTGGGAGCTGCTATTTCTTACTCACCTCTTTGTTTTTTATCTGCTGGCTCTTTCCCTATTCGCTCCTAAGCACTCATCATCACCTACCTGCCTCTTTTGGGACTCTGCTTTTGGCTCCCACCTGCCCCTTCCTTCCTGCTTGGACTTCCATTTGCTCCTTGATAGCAGCTGAACCGCCTAGTCCATTCTTGTGTTGACCATCCCTCCTGTCAGGAACCAGTCATTGTGATCATGTGGTCCACTCTTGGTAGGAGTGGAGGGAGGTGGTTCCAGTTCTAAACTTTTCTGGCTTCTCTGGTCAGTTTGATGAGCCATATTCAGGGACCCGAAAGAGATTCTTCACTGACAGCATCTACTCACATGGCCTGGCTCAGTGTCCCATCTGTGGAGGGGGTGGTCACTCACTGAGTGGTGCTGTCCCTTGTACGCAGCATGTGCCAAGGTACCTCATGTCTTCTCTGCTGGATGAAACTATTGAGGCTGTCGCCACTGGTCTGAGCACTGCTGTATACCAGCGTCCCTTGACACCTCGTGTCCCTGCAAAACGGAAAAGGAAGGCAGGTAAGCTGGCATGATGGGCTTATCTCCCACTATGGGCACTGTTCTGGAGTCTAGATATGTGATCATTTCTGATTGCTCCTACAACTTTCTCAGCCAAAAGAGTAGCACATCCTTCACATCTGTGGACTTCACATTGACAAGCTCATCTAAACCTAGTTAGAGAATACTAGGGAGAAAGAAGCACATCTGGACTGTTTGTAGAGATCTATTGTCATTCCCTGATTGAGGCAATATTTGCTGTTAACATGACATGGCTGCTGCATTTTCCTAAGTGTACAAATCCCCGGAGCTAGAGTAAACTATAAGCAGATACTGTGATACATTATAGAAGGGACCTAGAGCCTTGAGGCCACGTCTGCATCCTAATCTCGCCTTACTGACCTGACACTCTCCTGATTACTGTTTGATGCTCTTAGTGGGCGCAGTTCAATGTGGCTTAGGGAGTCCTGCCTCCCTAGTAAGTTATAATCTGTGGCCTCTTAAAAGTATACTTTTTTGGGCTGGCCAAATGGCTTAGCAGGTAAGGTGCTTGCCACCCTGACCACCCAATAGGATCCCTATAATCAACCTGCTGGAGAAAACTGGCTTTTACAAGTTGTTCTTAATAGGCTGTGTGTGTGGTGTGCACACACAAACACACAAATAATTTTTTTAAATTACGTTTACTTTATTGTGCACAGTAAAGTGGACAGCACCCACTACAACTTCATCATTACAGGTTTGACAAATACTGACTTTGACTAGTGTGTAGGGTCTCTCTAAAAGGAAGTTCCCTCCTGTTCCACCCAAGCACTCATGGTATTATTTTCATCATTATCTGTCAGGCTAGGTTCTCACGATAGCCAGCGGAAGTCTCTGATCGTGCTTTATTTGCTACCACAGAGCCTTAGAACATGGGCGGTGTGTGTATCTTTCCATTATCAAAAAATCTGTTAATGTGCCTGTTTGTTTAATTATTACTTGGTGGTCATTTGGGTTATTTCCAGTTTGGATCTCCTAAGGAAAAAACTACAGCTAGGTGTGGTGGCCTAAGCCTTTAATCCCAGCACAGGGGCAAGTGGGTCTCTAGGAATTTGAGGATAGCCTGGTTTACATTGTGAGACCTTGACTCAAAACAAACAAAAAACCCCAGACAAAATGAATAAAACTACAGAGAAGTAAGTAATTCACAACACCTACCCTTAGCTTAGGAACTGTTGACAGTAGATGGCTTCTGGGGGAAGGAAAATGGGTTTCCTTTAAAGGTGTGGCCTTTGGGAGATCAGCTGCTTCAGTGGATGGCCCCACACCAGTGCAGGACAAATAAGACTTGGTGGTTTATTTAAAGGAGAAGAAATGAATTTGGGACAGGGTGGGAAGATGGGGTTGGATCTGGGGGAGTGGTCAATTTTATGAAAATAAGTTATATGCATGCATGAAATTCTCAAAGAAAAAAAAGACAAAGAAAAACTGCTGGAAACTACATACAGGTCATTTTGTGAGCAGATGATTGTTTGTTTGTTTTTTTTTAATGGGAATATGGAGGAATGAAGAGATTAGGTTATTAGCTTTAGAAAAAAAGTGCCAAACTTTCTAGCTCAGAATCCTATTATGTATACTCTGCATTCTCAGCAGCACTCACAGTAGTTGGATTTCAGTTTCTGCTCACTAGAAGGAGTCTATGTGTTAGGAGTCTTAAGGTGATCTGCTAAAGCTCTAGGATGCAGATACTGAGGCCTTATACATGATGGGGCTATCATAAGTCGGGTGTGTGTGTGTGTGTGTGTCTTTGTGTCTTTAGAATCTTCTTTAGGAAGCCATTTCATCAAGAGCGGAGTTTAGAAGCCAGAGCTGGGGGCTCTTTGTTCTGAACAAGTAATTGGTCATTGACTAGGTCAGTGACATAGCCCTTCATAAGGTTTTACACCTGCCGCTGAGGTTTAAGGTCAAGCTTTTACTTCTTGTATTGCACATCTGTGTATCCTGCTCTTCATGTCACTTTCTGCTTCTTAGTGCTGATTGTTAACAACTCATTTGCTTTATCAAATTGTGTGGAAAATTGCTGACAACATTTGATCAGAAGTTGGAGTTTGTGTCTTTAATCCCAGTAAGGATATACAGTCAGCCCCCCACCTTGTTATTATTATCTTGTTATTTTACATGTATGAGTGTTTTGCCTGTCTCAGATGTTTCTGTACCACATATGTGCCTAGTACATACGGAGGCCAGAAGAAGATGTTAGGTTTCTTGGAACTGGAGTTACAGATAATTGTGAACCCTGTGTGGATGCTGGGAACCTAACATGGGTCCTCTCTAAGAGCAACCCGTGTTTTTTACTACTGAGCCCTCTCTCCAGCCTGGTTTAGTTTTGTTTCCATGAACTTGTTTCCTTCTTTCTCTCCTTTCCCTCCTTCCTTTCTCTTCTCTCCCTCCCCTGCCCCCTGCTTTTTAAATTTTTATTTTATGTACATTGGTATTTTGCCTACATGTGTGAGAGAGTTGGATCCCTTGGAGCAGGAGTTAAGGACAGTTGTGAGCTGCTATGTGGGTGCTAGAAATTGAAATTGGGACCTCAGGAAGAGCAGCCAGTGCTATTAACCTCTGAGCCATCACTCCAGCCTTCCTCCCTCCCTCCTTCCCTCCCTCCCCCTTAATCTCTCTTTGTAACCCAGACTAGCCTTGAACTCACGTCCTAATCTTCCTTTCTCAGCTTCCTGAGGGCTAGGATAGTTTATTGGGAGCAAGTGATGCGTGCCTGTAATTCTAGTATTTAAGAGGTGTGGAGATGGGAGGATGAGGAGCTCAAGGTCATCTTCAGCTATATTGTGGGTTTGAGTCCAGCCTGGGCAACAAATGAAAACCTATCGGAAATTTAAAATGAGAATGCTTATTTGAATTAAGATCCAAGTCAGATTTGTTTTGGTCTGTGTGTATTAGCCTCCTTCTCTTTGCTCTTCACTGGTATTTGGTCCTGTAGAAAAGCCAACCTGTTGGCCTGGGTATAAATTTAGCGTGTTAGATTTTTGTGTTCTGGCAATGTGCCTTTAATCTCAGCATTTGGAGGCAGAAGCAGCCATATCTCTGTGAGTTTGAGGCCAGCCTGTTTTACAAACAAGTCAGAGAGATTCCAAACAAGTCAGAGCTATGTTTTTAACAGTCGTAACAGCACCTTGTAATAAAAGCTAGATGAGCTTATTTCAAGTGTCTTCTTGTACTATGCTCCCTCCTGCTATGATGCTGTGAGATAGTGCAATGCCTATGAGAAGTGAATGGCCCAGGTACCTAGGCTACTTCATAAGGGTCACATGAATGCAAGCATTGCAGTCCCGTAGCCGTCTAATAACCAGAATCCCAGAATCACAAAGTGAGCAAATAGGGGTTGGCCTGTACGACATGTACATTCCAGAAAAAGGTTGATTCCTGGCTTGGATAGGGTGAGTTAGGATAGCTTGAAATTTCATCACATTACTCCAAACAGGACAGTTTAAAATTTATGGGCTTTTTTTCCCACTTGGTATTTTTAGTTATGGTTAAGCATGGGTTATGGGAGCCAAAGGGCAATTGGGGGAAAAGGGTTACTGTGCTGTTTACTGGGGCTTTCTGCAGAAGATCCCTACCCTGTCTGTGCTCTCACATGTGGCAGTGTAGTTTGCAGGGGCAGCAGGAGAAAGCAACCTTACTCCATTTACCAGTCAATAGTAAAGGAGCTACTAATTCCCTTCACACCGTGCCACATTCTACTGAATTCAGTCCTAGCTTATTAGAATCCTAGAATGAAGAGTCATAGCAGTACTGTTGAGAGTGGGTTTAGACCTAAGGACAGGTCCTTTAGCACTTGACTTCTGTTTTTAGAGTGTGTCTTACAGTCTTTAGAGGAGCTCTTTAGTCATTGTCTTCAGTACTTGATTATCATGTTTTGTTGTTGTTGTTTTGCTTTGTTTTGATTTTTGAGATGTGGTTTCTCTGTGTAGCCTTGGCTGTCCTAGACTTGCTTTGTAGACCCGGCTGGCCTGGAACTCAGAGATCTGCCTGCTTCTGCCTCTTGAGTGCTGAGATTAAGGCTATGAGCCACCACACCCAGCTTGTTTTGTTTTTTGTTTTTGATTTATGTAATTTATATCATTGTTCTTAATCACTGAGCCACATCTCCATTTCCTAAAATATATTTATCTATTTATTTAGTGTATTGGTGTTATATAATGGTTCTAAATATCTAGTCTACTCAGAGTAGTGGAACCTGATCCTTCCTTGCTATTTGGATCCTCTTCCTCCTTCGCCTGCAGAACACTGGGATTACAGTCATGTGCTAGCTTGTTTGTAGCCTGGGCTACAAGCATCACCTTGGTTTGTATTTTTGTAACCAAAGAAATAAACCTGTAACATTTTGAAGTAATGTGTCCCTGAGGGAAAAAGGAAGAAGAGGAGGAGAAGGAGGAAGATCAAAAGTTCAGGGTCCTTTTTCACTACACGGTGAGAACTTGTCTCAGAAAACAATGGGTGATGTCTTAGCAGATTGAGATGCTTGCTGACAAGCCTGATGACCTGATTCTAATCCCCAGATCACACATGGTAGAAGGAGAGAATCAATTCCTGCAAGTTGCCCTCTGACTTCTCTAACACACACACACACACACACACACACACACACACACACACACACACACTAAATAAATGTAATTTTAAAAAGTAAAAGGGGAAGCCAGGCTGTGGTGGCATGTGCCTTTAATCCCAGGAGAGGCAGGCCTATCCTTGTGAGTTCAAAGCCAGCCTGGTCTACAGGGTGAGTTTCAGGACAGCCAAAACTACACAGAGAAACCTTGCCTCAAAAAACTTAAAGCAAAAGGGGAATGATGGAAAGATGGCTGAGTAAGGTTAAGAATACTCGTTGCTCTTGCAGAGGACCTGGGATAGGTTCCCAGAACCCATATGGCAGCTCACAACTGTATATAACTTTACTTTCAGGGAACCTAGCACCCTCACACAGACATACATACATGTAAAACAACAATGTACATGAAATAAAAATCTTGAAAGAAAGAAAAAAACAAGATGTCTCTTTTAAAAAAGTAAATAAATCTGATTTAAAAAGTGGCCTAAGCAGCCGGGCATGGTGGCACAGGCCTTTAATCCCAGCACTTGGAAAGCAGAGGCAGGAGGATCTCTGTGAGTTCCAGGTCACCCTGGTCTACAGAGGGACCCTGTCTCGAAAAACTAGGGGGGAAAAAGCATCCCAGGCATATAGCAGTTGTGAAGCAGTGGTAGGAAGATCAATAGTTCAGGGTCATCCAAAACTGGATACTGAATTCTGTGTCATCCTAGATTATATAAGAACAGACTCTGTCTCAAGAAATGAAAGTAAAAAAAGCCCGGGTGTGGTGGTGCATGCCTGTAACCCCAGCACTTAGGGAGGCAGGGGCAGGCGACTCTCTGTGAGTTCAAGGCCAGTCTGGTCTACAAAGTCCAAGACAGGCAAGGCAACAGATAAAAACCCTGTTTTCACAGAGAAACCCTGTCTCGAAAAACAGAACAATGAAAATAAAAATCAGAAGCTAAGAGACGTTTCAGCTGAAGAGAAATGCTTGCTGCTGCTCCAGGGAAATTTAATTTAATTTCCAGCATCCACATTAGGCAGCTCACAGCTACCTATAACTCCAGTTTTAGGGAATCTGATGCCTTCCTTCTGTCTTCCAACATCACTTCCAAATGTCACACATACACATAAAAATAACTTTTTGTGTGTGTGCGTATATATATATATATAATTCAGGCATCATAGGGAGTCCTGAGGTGCCCAGACCCCCTCTCCCTAGCTTCCTGGGCTGTGCTCCAATAGAACTTGGAGGACCTAGTCACCCTGGTCAGAAAGAGCCCTTGGAGGACTATAAAGATAGCTCAGCTGTTAAGAGCACTATCTGTTCTATCTCCTCTTTCAGAGGTGCTGAATTCAATTCCCAGCAACCACATGGTGGCTCATAACCATCTACACTGGGATCTAATGCGCCCTTTTGACATGCAGGTGTACACATAGAGAGAGTACTCATATACATATATAAATCTTTAAAAAAAAAAAAAAAAAAGGGCCCTGCAAGTATTAAATCACAGACATTCAGTGTTGTCTTTTTAGGGAGACGGAAGAAAGTGCTGGGAAGAAAGAAAACCCGGTCCTGGTCATCTGTGAAAAGTGGGGGTACAAGAGCCAAGAAACGGCAGCACCGTGTGAGGAAGACAAAAGGGAGGAAGCTGAAGGTGAGGCTATAGCAGTAGTGTCCAACTTAGCCAGCCTTGCTCCCCTGGAGCAGAAAGCGACAAAGTGGCAGTCCTTCTGCTGTTCTCTGGTGCAATTCAGAGGTGGGTGAGTATGTTTCAAGGTGCTTTAGAGCAAAATATATTTAGAATTATGTATGATGGCCCATGAAATAGGTAGAGAAAGAGGGCCAGCAGGCCTCAGAGGGCTCTTACAGTCACTGGCTATAAGAGTCACAAATCAGAAGGCTCTCCTATACTAGGAACAAGTGTGTGTAGGCTGAGTTGAAGTCTCCAGGGCAGATCTTCTGGGACCTGGGGTGGTACATAGAGTAAACTGGACATAGTCACTGCCTCTGTTCTGGGTGTGAGAAGCTTGTGTCCAGTGTAGCCATCTCAGGGGCCGTGTCCTCACTTAGCCTTGCTGCCATTAGACAGTTGGTACTTAAAGACACAGGATGCTGGGACAAAAAAAAAAAAGAAACCTGACCATGAATGAAGACTTAAATATTCAGTAGTTCTGAACAATCAGAAGAGATTCTTGTGGCTGTGACTAAATACAAGCAAGTTAGGTAGATAGATGATGATCTTCTCTGGTTCAGTGGTCACTAGCACTCAGAGGCCTGAGGGCCTAACAATGTCAGTGTCTCCTTCCCAGCTTCTAGAAAGTTGTAGAATAAATCTGAGCTGACTTTCTTCATCTGTAGTTACTGTGATTCCTTCGTAGACCATCTGGGGCCATGGCCTCTGATGGAAGTATGGAGAGATTCCCTCCTTGGGGAGAGGTCCCAGCTGAGGGTGTTGCCTTGTTCTACCCATACTCAGAATCTAGAGGAAGTGGCCTGTGGCCCCTTGATTTTAGTATCTTGGAAAGAAATTTATGATGGTAGAAGTCCAGAACTGTTCGTGTGCAGTATGCCAATCATTAATTGAATTTTTTCTGTCACTTTCATTCAGAATGAAGTCACAGCTCGTTCTCGCATTGCACGAACACTAGGCCTCCGTAGGCCTGTCCATGGCATGAGCATGCCATCAGTGTACAAGCCAGGAGACCCCTCTCTGGGGCTGATGAGGGCAGATATTGGGGCAGCTTCTCTGTCGCTGTTTGGAGATCCCTATGAGCTGGACCCTTTTGACAGGTAATTGTCCCAGTGCCCTAGTTCACCCTCAGACCTGGTTAAGCTGCATGTGGCACTTGTACAGTGGTCTGCTTTGTCAATGTCCTCTTGGCATGTGTCCTCTTCAGCAATGAGGAACAGTCTGCAGATCCGCCTTCCCCTCTGAGTGCCAAGAGGAGAGTGCTCTCCCGCTCGGCCCTGCAGTCTCACCAGCCTGTGGCCAGACCTGTTGCCATGGGGCTGTCTAGGTATGTAGCAGCAGGGTAATCTGGGGTGAGTAAGGACACTGGGCAGAACTCCTCTTGGTGTGAAGTGCTTGAGATTGGCTCTGAGTGCCACATCAAAGCTAGTATCTCAGGGTCAAGAAGCGTAGCTGCTGGCCACGCTGGCCTTAGTTTCTGAGAGAAAAGAGGACCTTGGGCAGGGCAGCAGTCCTCGTCCACAGTGACCAACAGGTGCAGAGACTTTCCTGCCAGTTCTTGCCTAGTGGTGGAATGTGCAGACATACATTATAGGTGATCTCCCCACACACGTGGTCTTCATGTTAGGGCTGGTGGGTGGGGGTGCAGGCCTGAGGAGTGCAGAGGAACCAAGCTAGCAAAAGTGCTCTCTGGTTCATCTACAGGAGGCAGCTCCCTGCTGTGGCCCCAGAGCCCAGTGTGGAGGAGGCCCCCGTTCCTGACCTGTTGGGGAGCATTCTGTCTGGCCAGAGCCTCCTGATGATGAGCAGTGCTGATGTTGTCATACACCGGGATGGCTCTCTCAGTGCCAAGAGGGCAGGTGAGCACCTATGGGGTTGCTGTCGATGGATAGAGTTGGACAGGCTTCTAAGGCTTGTCCTGAGTGTGACATTTTCAGGACAGTTCATAGTGCTTAGTGTACAGTGCCCCATGAACCGTAATGGTCAAGAGTGGGCGGTACCTCCATCTGCAGCTTCTTGTCTGTGTTATACTGGATCGGACACATTTGAGTCATAGTCATGTCTGAAAAGAGAGAATAGATGGCAGGGAGGGCATTTAGGATCCCACAGGTTAGGCAGTGGTACAGCTGAGCCTTTAACAGTTGTGGCGTGACAGGAAGTATCTGCTTTGGAAACAGTATAGTGTCAGTGTCAATTCTGATCATACATCACAAATAATTGAACAACTTAAAGGAGGTGGGAAGGGTTGCTATCTGACTTTTGTCTTTTAGCTCCTGTTTCTCTTCAGCGAAATTCTGTGACTCAATCCAGAGAAGAGTCCAGGCCCAGAGACAGCCTGCAGCCGGGGACACTACCCTCAGGGAGCGCATCCAGTGGACTCGTGGGAGACAGGCGTCAAAGCTCAGGGCTGAGCAGTGGGAACAGAGCAGCTCTTCGCTGTATCCCTGCCTGCACAGTGGACACCCCTGTAAGGCTGGACTCATCAGTGGTCCCTCGTTCAAGTCAAGCTGGGAACTTGCCAAATGAGAGCAGGCCTAGCTTGAAACAGAATAACAGCCCCCAAGTTAATGGCTCCAGCGTACGGGTTGGTTCCGCCTCATGTAAGATTACTGCTCATTCTAACTTTCCATCTAAAACTATAGTTCTTGGGCATCCTCAGAAAACAGATCCCAAGAGACCTGATTTCTCAAAGCTACCCAGGATACCAAAGATCCACAGGGACAGCAGTAATAGCACACAGGACCAGGCCCCAGCCAGTGGGCAGACTGTCGAGCTCCCCAGCACTTGCATCAGCCGCCTGACTGGCAGGGAAGGTCCGGGGCAGCCAGGGCGAGGCCGGGCTGAGAATGAGCCCAGCAGCAGAGGTCCTCAGGAGACTGGCTCACACACGGGTGGTTCTCGCCCTCCTGCCCCCAGTTCCCAAAGCAGCCTGGCCCCCATAGGACCCTCAAGAGGAAAAGGCATTGGGTCTAGCTTTGAAAGCTTTAGGATCAACATCCCTGGGAACACTGCACACTGCAGCCAGCTGTCCAGTCCTGGCTTCTGTAACACATTCCGGCCAGTAGATAGCAAGGTGCAGAGGAAGGAAAACCCTTCGCCCCTCTTCTCCATCAAGAAACCAAAACAACTGAAGAGCGAAATCTATGACCCCTTTGACCCCACTGGCTCTGACTCCAGCCCTCCTAGCAGCAGCCCAGAGAGTCTTGGCTCAGGCCTCCTGCCCTCTGAGATCACGAGAACTATCTCCATCAACAGCCCAAAGGCCCCAGCCTTGCAGACTGTGCGTTGTGTTACCTCCTACAGGGTAGAAAACATCTTTGGGACCGAGATGGAACCTGAGTCCCAGCCTCCTGGTGAGCCTGTGTCTGGCATGCTGGAGTTCCTGGGCAAGGGATCTGCTGAGGGAGCTTCTGATTTGGAGCAAGAAGGACTGGGGGAGATAGAGTCCACAGAGACTCAGGGCTCCATAGCCCGGACACAGAGACCATCCCCACCAGACCCTTGGGACGATGAGGATGGGGTGTCCTGTACACCCTTCTTTGGCTCTGAGGAACGGACAGTGACATGTGTGACTGTCATGGAGCCAGGTGTCCCACCAAGCCCAGATGCTCCACAGATAACCACCCACAGGATTGTGGAGCTCAGGGCCCCATCCCGTTCCCGGTCCACCTCCAGCTCCCGCAGCAGGAAGAAAACGAAGAAGAAAAAGGTTTCCAGAGAGCACCAGAGGACACGCTCTAGCACTCGCTCTGGCTCCCGGGACAGGACTTCACGCTCAGTATCTCCAGTCACTGAGGAACACACTAAGAGGCACAGAGCCAAAGCTAAAAGTCGGAGGTCTTCCAGTGACCGTGCTAGCAGCCAGGACAGAGCAAAGAGGAGGAGGGACAGGGAGCACAGGCGGAGTGCCTGGGGTCATGGCAGGGCCTGGAGGAAGTCCAGGTCCCGCTCAGGGAGTCCTGGCAGTTCTTCCTGTGAGCGCCATGAGAGTAGGAGACGGAAGAGACGGCATTCAGGGTCCCGGTCTCGAGGCAGGGACTGCTCACCCCACAGCAGCCTAGAAAGGGACCGGAGACACAAGCATCGGGAGAGGAGCCGAGAGCGGGTGGGCAAGAAGGAGAGTGTGACTCGGTCACGGGAGAGAAGGAAATGGCGGTCTCGGTCTCCCAGCTTGGAGCATAGGTCACGGAGGCCACGCTCCCGTGAGAAGCGGCCCCATTCCCCAGAGAAGAAGGAGGAGGCTGTAAGGGAGATTTCTCCAACTCCTGCTCCACAGGAGGAGCCAAGGCAAGATGGAGATCACCCTCCCAGTCGTCCAGTCTCAGAAGTAAGTGTCCTGCCAGAGGTGGTTGTGGCTGACCTGAACCCTCCAGAAGTCCCTCCTGTCCTGGCAGAGCCAGTGGAGTGTGTGCCTGAGGACCTAGACTATGGTGATTCTGTGGAGGCAGGCCACGTCTTTGAGGATTTTGCAAATGAAGCTATCTTCATCCAGCTTGATGACATGAGCTCACCTCCTTCCCCTGAGAGTACAGACTCCTCCTCCCCTGAGCGAAACTTCCTACCAAATCCCATACTGCCCCCAGCCAGCCTTCCACAGGATACTACTGTACCTGTCATGCAGAGGGAAGTGGTACCGATCCACAGGGAAGATGTCACAAAGCCTACGCCCCAGGCATTGGCCCCTTCAGGCCAGTGCCTGCTCAGGCAGGACACTGTAGAGACCACTACTACAACTCTTAGCACCATGGGTGTGGTGCCCATGGGAAAGGACAGTCCTTTGGAGAGTGGGAGAGGATGTGAAGCAGTCAGGCCCAAGGATGCTGTGGCCCAGGCCCCGCTGCTGCGGTCCAGAACCCTGGTGAAGAGAGTCACCTGGAACCTGCAGGAAGCCAAGGACAGCACCCCAGCCCTGGATAGAGTTCCAAGTGAGTTTGTCCTGCCTGTGGCTGGGCCCCTGGTGGTGGTTGTCCTTGTGGGTCATGGGTATAGAGCAGGTGTGAGGCAGGGAAGATGCCACCCTAAGAGCCTCTCCTGAAGCTTTGGGCCCACTCCAGTGCAGCTTCTTACAGACAGATCTGCAGGTTGGCCTTGGCTCCCACTGCTGGTTCTCTGGAAATGCTTTGGCCAGGGTTGACCACAAGGCATCCACCTTCCCTGTCTGTTGGGTCCTCAGGGACACCACTTCAGAGGCCACAGAAGCCCCAGGAAGGAGACTGGGATGCAGAGGACAGGGCCCTCATAGGAGTTCAGCAGACACCATTCTCCGAGCTGCCCCCTCCCATCCACGTTCTCCAGGAGTCTGGGTTACTTGATGCAGATCCCTCTCAGGTGGGTGCTGGGCTAGAGGGGCATGGTCCTTCTGCTGGGCTTTTTGGGCTGCCCTGGCTAGGCCTTAGACCTCATGGCACTACTTCCTTTCTATACAGCCCCCTGGTGCTTCTAGGGCAGAAGGGCTGCCAGCTGTTGGGAATCTACACTCAGCAGGGGGTATTCTTGCCCAGGTTTACAGCCCCAACATGCCACCACCCCTGGCTCAGCCCTCAAGCATCATGCCCTATGCACTGGTCAGCCAGCCCTCAGTCCAGCTGATCCTGCAGGGGACCCTTCCCCTAGCAGGCTGCGGTGCAGCACAGAGCCTAGCCCCAGTGCCCACTCTGCCAGCTACAACCTCAGAGCTAGCTGTTCCAACCACCACCAACAACTCGGAGGAAAAGACCGCTGCTCCCAAGTCTGCTGCTGAGAAGACCAAAAAGGAGGAGGTGAGTGCTGCCTGTCCTACAGCCCTATCATATTGGGGCCTGATTTTAGGGATAGTAACCAGACCGGGGGGACTTGTTCAGGGTGGTAAGAGACCAGCCAGCCATTGCCTTTAGTGTTCATGGGTAAACAGACATCCCAAAACTGCTGTCTTTCCACCAACCGGCCCCCGGGCCAGTTTGGGGCCATGTTGCCACAGGGTCACTCATGTCCTCACTCCTAGTACATGAAGAAGCTGCACATGCAGGAGCGGGCTGTGGAGGAGGTGAAGCTGGCCATTAAGCCCTTCTACCAGAAGAGAGAAGTGACCAAGGAGGAGTACAAGGACATCCTGCGAAAAGCCGTGCAGAAGGTAGGCTGCAAGCAGGCAAACATGCCTTTTTTTTTTTTTTTTTTTTGGCAAGCCTGAGGTTGCATGGGATACACTGTAACAGAATAGCTAGATCTGTGTGTGACAGATAGGTGCCCTTTCTTGTTTGCATGGATGCCAGGCTCTGTAAGTGTGGAGTAGGCCAGCTGGGCCATATTCGTACATCCTAGTAAGTGCCCCTCAACAATGCTCATTAACACTGAAATAATGGATGAGGAATTTCAGATTCCCCAGCCCACTTAATTTCTCTGGAGGAACAAAGTCCCTAAGAGATGGGCAGGCCTTTCTATGGGAACAAGTCTCTAGCTTCTGCTGACCTTCAGCAAACATACAGAAACCTCAACAGCTCTGTTAAGTTTGATTGCGGGGAGGGGGAAGGGATACATGTACCCAGACAAGACCAAGGGGCCTACTTGGAGATGGCCAGGGAAGTGGCTGGATTGGTCTCCGTGACAGGATGAGAGAGCATTCAGAGTGATGTGTTCCTTCTTCAGATCTGCCACAGCAAGAGTGGTGAAATCAACCCTGTGAAGGTGGCCAACCTGGTGAAGGCCTATGTGGACAAATACAGGCACATGCGCAGGCACAAGAAAGCTGAAGCCGGAGAGGAGCCACCCTCTCAGGGTGCTGAGACCTAAGGCCAGCCACTGTGTGGGGAGGCGTCCCCAGTAGGAAAAAAATGGGGCCACCAGCACTCCTGCCTCTGAGGTTCTCATGACACCTGGCTACACCTGTCTTGCTTACAATTGAAAACTGGACTTTTTTTATATGTATATTATAGATACACTGTTTCCATTGTGCTCTAATTTATCAAAAATGGCTTATCTTTAGAAACATTGCTATGGACTCCGTGCTTGGAAGGCGAAGCTTTCTTGGGTTCAGAAAGCCTGATGGCCCAGTGGGAAAGTCGCCAGCATTTACTCATGGAACTTCACTGCTGTACCAGTTTTCTTGCTGTGGTTGCTTTGTGCTCCTGTCAGGAGACACACATCTCACCTTCCCACGGCCACCAAAAGCATGCTCCCAGTGCCTGTCTCAGAGCATTCATAACCAGAGGGTCTGTGGTAACACGCCAGTCCTTCCTTGTGAAGATGGTAATGTGCAGGGAGTGGGGTCACCTTTCATGGGACTCCGCCAGGGCAGTAAACAGGTAGATACAGTCAGGGCATAAACCGGCTTCAGGACAACACTGCTTCTGACCTCTCTTTATTGGGAGTTGGGGTTCTGGGCTAATACCACTGACCCAGATCCATGAGAAAGTGCTCGATGTCATCGTAGAGACTGTTGGTGCTAGATAGGCACAGGCCAAGACTGCCGCTGTCCAGAGAGGACACACCCTCGCGCTGCACCCCTTCCAGGCGCGCCTTGCATAGCCATGGCTCCAGCTGTGGGAAGGACACGTGTTAGGGCCCCTGCCCAGCAGCCCACACATCCTTACTTGCTAACCCAGGCTCTACCTTCACCAGGATCAAGCTCTTCTCCTTGGGCCTCCCTGCTGACAAATCTTGTCCAAAACCCAGGTAGATGGTGTAGTGTGGTGATCCTTGCCGCCTCCGGGCCCGGAACTCCTCCAACTCTGTTGGGAGGTAGCTCTGGTGAGCCTTTCTGGTGAAAGGCTCCAGGGCTCCAAAGGACAGGACCCCAGACAGGCAACCTACTGACCTTGGAAGAAGGTGCTGAAGTTGAAGATGGGGGTCTGGCAGTTGCGCTCCAACAGCTGGGCTTGGGTGGAGGGGTTCGTGGAGCCCATGGGGCTGCCCACCTCCCAGTATACCTTGCACTTGCCCATGCGCAAGGCCCACAGTGACAGCCCACGCAGCTCCAGCTGAAGGCCTGGAGACACGTGCTGCAGAATCATCTCGGTGTAGTGCAGCTGCTTCTGATCTGGGAGTTCAGCGGGGCTGGGGAAAATCACCGGCTGGGGCACTGAGGTTATCGCCGAGCCCATGGGGCTATACAGGAACACGCAGCTGGGGTGCCCCACTATTTCCTGGTGCACTGTGCGGCCCTTGTACATGATGGTTACATTCAGGAAACCTAGGTTGCGCTCTGTACAGAACAAACTATTAGGAGTGGTAGGCATGGGTGGGGCCCTTTGTCCCACACTCCCTGCAGCACCCACCCACCTCCCACTGAGGTACAGATGTGAGGGATGAGTGGTACAGTGTTCTACTTGGTAGTCTGCGTATGTGCTGGGGAGGACCTGTGCTAGCACAGCCCACACCACAGGGCCCTGGGTCCTCACCGGTCATCAGGGCTGGCTGTTGAAACCTGGGGACAGGAGCAGCTTCCACCTGCCATGCTGCATGGGGCTCCTCCGAAGCATGTTCTTGCTCCCAGCCTGGGGACAAGTTGGAGCTGACTGTCCATCTTGCCCTAGCTTCCCAACCCTGTCATCTGAGCACCATCTTTCCTCCTCACTCCAAGGACTCAGTTGTTCTCCCTCTCATGCAGCCTCAGGCAAGTGGGGTCGGCCCCAGCTCAGTCACAGTTCCTCCTGTCTCTTACCATGAGCCTGTGGTGGGACTGGATCTGCCCCAGACTCAGATTCTAGTAGGTGGTCCTCCAGGAAGCTGTATTGCAGAACCTGAAGCAAGAGGTCCCCAGTATCACCAGAGAGCGGAGAGCTTGCTTGGGGGTTTGGAGCCCAGCATTTCCCCTTGCTAAGAATGGTCCTAGGGAAAGCTTAGTGGTAGGCAGCCACCCATCCCCCACACATGGTAGGAGTGAACCAAACTGTACCTGTGTGTGTAGGGCATTGCTGAGGGTCACCTCTGCCCTATTTTCCATGGCGGGGCCTTCTGAAGGAGAGGGGAGGGGGTATTTGAATCTGAGGCCAATATGCAACTTGGTTATGATGCCTGAGTAGCTTCAAAAGTTCTCTGTCGCCCCCCCCCCCATACCCTATCGCCTCAAGCCACCAGGCACCTCATTCAGCCCAAGGCTCTGACTTGGAAGAAGTGTGGTCCCCACTCCCCAACACACACCTTGGAAGAGGAGGAACTGGGCCTACACTCAGCCTTTTACCAACCAGTTTCAAAAACCACAAACTGAACCATAAAGCCACCAAAGCAGCTGAGTCCAATGTTCGCCCCCCCTCCCCCCGCCATCCCTATTTGTGGCAGTCCTCACCAACAGATCCAGACTCCAGGCTCAGCTTGTACACCTTGTGCGGATCAGCAGGGTCTCCTGAATTGTCCTTGTGCAAGATAAAGCGCTTCGTGCTGTTGAGTGCGCATCGGAAGTTGGTTTTCCAGCCTGCTCGCTCAGCGGCCTCAGCCTCTGGGGGTGGCAAGTTATATCCACTAGGTGGCCACCTCCCTCGGGCCACAGCCCAGGCCTGAAGGAGAGAACAGAGAACGTGGGTTGGGGATGAATGAATTCCCCAGGAGTTCCGGCAGATTATCCAGAGGGCAGGATTGGGTACCACCTTGAAGATGCGTGCATCGGCTTCATCCAGATCCTTGCGCCCGAAATGCTTCCAGGGCACACGGAAGACCGTGTGAGCCTCGTTCAGCCACTGCAGCCCCTCATACTGGCCGCTGCTGACCTCACCCAGCAGCCACTCGCTGAACAGCACACGCTGGGGACCCCTGCAGGCAGGGCAACCATGCTAGGATCAGAGTCAGTGCAAGGCATACAGGACCCAACACAACCAGGGTGGGCATGTTCTCACCTCTCTATGGCCATTGCTGCTCCTACAAGGGCCGTCTGGGAGAATCAAAATAGATGCTACTCTGGTGGGTTGCAGTCACTGGAGCAGTCAGGTGTTACAAATAAGGTAAGACTCCCTTGGGTGTCACTGTGGTTTCCGCTTGTAGCCACAGATCGTGTGGCCAAGTTTCACAAAAGTGATCTAAGTGTTCCGAGTGTCGGTCACAGGTAGGAATTTAAGTGTCACAAGTGTGACCCAGGTGTTAGGGTGTTGAGGGTCACAGATGAGGTTTGAGAACTTGTAGCCACCTAGGTTGCGAACCTAAGTGTGGATTCCTCGGCCAAGGTGGCTGTGGATGTGACTACAGATGTAGCAGGAGCGCACACGTGAAGTCACAGGTGTTGATCCAGCGTCCGGGCCTGGACGGGCTGCCACAGGCTGGACCCTGCAAAGACAGGAGGCGAGAAAGGGGTGGGCCCAGGCGAGTAAAGCGAAACTGCATCTCAGGAAAATGAAACCTAAACAGTCTAAACAGCCCGCTGGTAGCTATCGGCTTCCCACCGTCTCCGTGTCTACGGGTGCAGTCCTCGACCTCTACCCGACCCTTACGCAGACCCCCAACCCCTGCAGCTCTTCTGATGGCAGATCCTACCGGGCCCGCCTCCCTCCAGTTCCCCCCGCCCACCCCGACCCTCTCGGCACTCCTTTCCCCGGTCGCTCACTACTCGGTCGAGGGGGACAAGAATTTCCCCAGTGGTACCAGCTCGCCTCCCTGCCCGCGTGGGCCGGGGGTCCCGCATACCTGGTACCGGAGCCGCCGGGACGGTTTTATCTCCGTGAGAAGCGGGCAGCCAGTGCTTTTATAGTACCTCGGTCAGGGGCGGGGCGGAGTGCAAAGGGGTGTGGCCTAAGGGCTCCGGACGGCCCCGGCGTGTCACGTGCCCGCAGCACTACGCTCTGGAATTCACAGTCACCCAGGCACATCGTAGAATCAATGAGGGAGGCTGACCGTGCTCTGGACAGAACCTCCAAATCTCGGGGTGGAGTCGGGGCACAGTAGGAGTGGCAGGTGGGGGGGGTCTCCCTGCCAGCTCCAGCCCCTCCTCAGAAAAGCGCAGCGGGATATGGCACAGATACCCAAAAGGATCCCAAACAATGTCAGCAGTTTTTATTTGTTTTGTTTAGCTCGCAGAAAAGTATTAGGAAGTGGAGTCTTAAGAGAAGCTGTGGTACAGTTTGGCTCTACACTGAGAACGACGCAGATGAGACTATTCCAAAGCCACTCATGGTCCCTCCACTTGTAAGACCATCGCGGGAAAGGCTGACACGGAAGGACTGGGGCCACCTGGGTTAAAGAGTCAAGACCCTGGCCAGGGGCGGAGGCACACACCCGTAATCCCAGCCCTCAGAGAGGCAGAGGAAGGCGAAACTCTGTGAGTTCGAGGCCAGCCTGGTCTACAAAGGGAGACTAGGATATACAGAGAAAGGCTATACAGAGAAACCCTGTCTCAAAAAACAAAAACCGAAAAAAAAAAAAAAAAAAAAAAAACCTTGTCTCAAAATTTAAAATATAACCACAGACCAGTGTTGTGCCCAGTCTTTGTTAGAGAAGCTTATTGCAGTGCTTAAGAATCCGTAACTGGCCCACGAACACAGAGTGACAGCAGAGATATGAGATATGCAGAAAAAAAAAAAAAAAAGTCTTCTGAGGTGACACAGCCATTGAACGCTGTGCTCATTGCACCTGTGGTCATCAGCAGATGCCCTCAAGAATAGTCCCGGTAACATTTCCTCCTGGCGGCTGATGGGAGCCCAGTGCCCCTCCCCCACCATCACTTTCCCTTTGGGGAAAGGGGGTGTCATTTATTCAGTGGTAAGTTGTCCTTGTTCAACTGGGCCAAGAAACTAATTGACCGGGACTAGACTCAGCGATTACAGGCACTGACTGCTCTTCCTAGAGGAGCCAGGTTCAAATCCCAGCACCCACATGGCAACTGTCTGTAACTCCAAGATCTGACACCTTCACACATACATGCAGGCAAATCACCAATGCACATAAAATTTTTTAAAGTAAATTTTTAAAAACAGCAAAACATGGGGCTGGAGAGGTGGCTCAGAGGTTACGAGCACTGGCTGCTCTTCCAAAGGTCCTGAGTTCAATTCCCAGCAACCACATGGTGGCTCACAACCGTCTATAATGAGATCTGGTGCTGTCTTCTGGTGCATGTAGACATACATGCAGGTAGAATATTTATAAACAGAAAATCAATAAAATAAATTTAAAAAAAAACAGCAAAACAAAACAATAAAAAAGAAAGAAACTAAGTTCATAGGGCTACTGAGGAGGCATGAAAGAAGGAAGGAGGCTTGTTGAGAAGGGTTCCAACAAAAGAGAAAGGACGATGAGAGGGGAGAATGGGGCATGAAAATCACCAGTTGAAACGAAACCAAAATCACATTATATAAACGATAAAACTGTCAATGAGAAAAGTACTCAGATACTGGAAGGAAATTAAAACTCTTGGAAAGGAATTTGGTGTGACTTTTCTAGAAAGCATGCCGTGGTTCCTGTTGTACAAGAAGCCCAGAGAGTGGGGCACCCCCCAGGAAGCAGACCCAGAGAGCTGTGTGTAACCTCCTTGGCCTCCTCTACCTGCTGACATGACTTGTAGGTCCGTTTCTTGTATCTAAGGTTTCTGTGTGGGGCAGAGTGCAGTGTTCATTGGCACAGCAGCTGGAGTTTTGTTTGTTTGTTTGTATTTTTGTTGTTGTTGTTGTTGTTTTCTTCTGAGAAAGGGTGGCTGCCCTGGAACTCCCTACGTAGACCAGGCTGGCCTCAAACTCACAGAGATCCACCTGCCTCTGCCTCCCACACTCTGAGGTGAGCCACCACTCCCGGCCAGACCTTTCTTTGCAGCAGTTAACCAGTCTCCCAGAAGACATTGCCCGTGGATTAGGCGGAGCTGCCTCCTTCACCTCCCCCAAGAGAAGCTGTCCACATTGGGCAAAGAGCTGGAGATTTCTAGCAAGGAGTCCTGTGTCCCCTCCGGCCCTCGCCCGCCCCCCGGCCCCCCCCCCCCCGCTCCCCACCCCAGGCATCGTCCCATCCCCACCCCCCACCCCACCCCGCTACAGAAGGAGCTTTGGCGGCTAGCCATCTGGAAGCCCTCATTTGTGCCCTCACAGCAGGTGTTTTACTCGGAGCGCGCTGCGCTCTCTGAGGTGGAGTGCAGGGCTGTGGGTGTGAAGTCGGCGGGAGTCGGGTGAGCCCCACCGCAACCCGAAAGAGGAAGCCTGTGCGATTGGCCTTTGTTGAAGGACCTTCCCTGGCACCACTCCCTGGCACCGCATTAGGAGAATTCGAAAGTGCTACTTTAATTAATTAGCAGAGGAAAAGGGAGTGGCTTGGGTTGGAGAGTGGGGGGGTGCCGTCCTAGATATAAGTGTTTTCGTGGTCAAAGTGAGGATTCTTATTCCGGTCAAGGTCGTCGTCGTCGTCGTCGCTGCCCTCGCTTCCCGAGGCGCTGTCTGCGGTAGGCTCGTTGACGACTACCACATCGGCTTCCGCCCCAATGTCCTTGCCGAACCATACGGCCTTGTAGCCGCCCTCCCCCTCCGGCCGCCGCTCCTTAGTCAGGATAGACCGCACAGCTGAAGGACCGTCTCCAGCCTGGACTGTCTTAGGAGACCCTGGGGCTCGGGGCTCGGGGCTCGGAGGCGGGGAGCTGGGGGGCGGCGTGGGGCTGGAGGACATGGGGCTATGGGACCCAGGGGACTGCTGGGTGGGCTCAGGGCCTGACTCCGGCTGAGGGTTGGAAGCGGTTGCCCAACTGGTCTTGTCGTCTGGGAGGAAGGTCAGGTTGTCATAACCACTCGACTTTGGCTCCTAAGGGTTCAGCGAGGGCAAAGGCCTCAGAAGCTGTGCTGTTACTCCCGCTGGTGCCTTCCGAACCTCCTCCCACCATCGCTGGTTCCCCTGCCCCCCTACCACGTGGCATCAGCACACCCACCCCAGCCCACCTCTGTTTTCTCCCCCTGTGAAGCTCTTTCCCCCAGTTGTTTCTCTTCAGCCCTCCATGTCCCTTTTCTGTGCTCCCTTAGCCCCTTTCTACTCTATACCTAGCCCAGGATCCTTACCGCAGCCTTGCCAGAGCAGCATTTGAGCCGGTGACGGTAGTGCTTATGGATGAGGATGACCAGGCCGATGAGGGCCAGCAACAGCAGCGCACCTAGCACGCCGCCCAGAACTGCCATGTCCACCGTGGAAAACCTCTGGCCGTCACCCACCTCTCCTCCTCCTCCTCCTCCTCCTCCTCCTCCTCCTCCTCCTCCTCCTCCTGGTGGCTCTGTTCAAGACATCAAGTCCACTTACTGTTGAAACACTCCCAAAAGCACTTCCCCTTCAACCTGGGCCTGGCTGAGCTACCAGGACTCGCCTGGCCCAACACCTCCAACTGAGGTTCCGAGAATGGGTGCGCTGCTGCTAACTCCACCAGGAGCCTGCCTGGGATACCGAGGCTCCTGGTGTCATGGCTGCCAGCTTCTGACATACCAGGACGGCGTTCAAGGGCGCACAGTGAACCGCTGGCTGTAGTGAGCTTTGTCTTATGTGGCTTCAACTCCAGTTTTGAATACATGTAGCACCTAAACCGTACGTAGGTCTCAGTGACACTTGACACAGTTTTTAGAGAACACCCATCAGAGGGGCTGGAGAGATGGCTCAGCGGTTAGGAGCACTGACTGCTTTCACAGAGGACCCAGCACCCACACGGCAGCTCACAGTTGTCTATAACTCCTATTCCAGGGGATCTAACACCCTCACACAGACATACATGCAAACACTAATGTACATAAAATAAAAATAAATACTCATCAGAAGTCGGCCATGTACAACTGCCTCTGGTGATTATTCCTGTGGGACAGCTAGTCATGCCTGGCCCTTTGTGACCCTGTACCTTGAAGGGATTTGTGGGTACAGCTTAATGAGCAGTACAAAGACCTGTCAGTGGGAATCTCCTCTGTGTGTGTGTGTGTATTGGTTTGGTTTTTGTTTTTTGTTTTGTTTTGCTTTGTATTTTTCCAGACAGGGTTTCTCTGTGTAACCTCGGCTGTCCTGGACTTGCTTCGTAGACCAGGCTGTCCTCGAACTCGCAGAGATCCACCTGCCTCTGCCTCTCCAAGTGCACCCCTCCCCCGGCTGTGCAGTGTGTTTTAAGTTTATATATGTAGTGTGTATATTTGTGTTGCATGGCGAGGTGCATGTTGTGGTCAGAGGACACCTGCAGGCGTCAGTTTTCTTTCACTAAGTATGTAGGACTCAGGGATCTAACTCAGGTTTGTCAGGCAAGATACTGAGCCATCTTGCCTGTCCCCATCTTATTTTGTAAGGCAGAGTCTCTCACTGGCCTAGAGCTGGCCTTGGGCTATGTGGCCAGTGATTCCAGGGTTCTTCCTGTCTCTGACTTCTCAACACTGGGCTGTAAGTGCACCCCTCTCCCAATGCCTAGCTGTTTAATGTGGGTTCTGGGGGCCAAATTCATGCTTAGAAGGCCCAAGTGTGTCATCTCCCCAGCTGTGCGTTTTTCGTTTTTGTTTTCGTACCACTGCCTCCGTACACTGCTCAGGCTAGCCTTGAACTCCTAGGCTCAAGCGACCCTCCTACCTAAGTTTCTCTAGTAGCTGGCATCACAGGCATGCACCGCTACATTCAGCCATAATTTTTTTATAGGCACGTTCTCTCTGTGTAGCTGTGGCAGGACTGAAACTCATTATATAGACCAGGCTGGACTCACAAAGGTCTGCCTTTCACTACCTCGCTAGTACTGGGATTAAAGGAATATGTTAGCCCACTCTGACAGCCATAAAACCTTAATTTTTATCTTGTACCCCCCTAGGTACTGGAGTAGAGCTCCCACCTGAAGACCCTAAATACAGATTGTCCTGGGAGTTAGGGGACTCACTGGCTCCAAGACCTGCTTCTGTGTCCCCACACCTTCCACCTTCACCCCGTTATAATCCCCTGGGGCCATCTGTCTGGAACTAGACAAGATTCCTTGGAGGTAGTCAATGTGGTTAGGCCAGGCTAGCCTGGGTGGACCCTGTCCTACAGCATATCCCTGGAACCCCTGTCTGAGTTAAGAAGAGTGATGGGGACTCCAGAACAAACAATATGTTGAACTACCTGAAGGTGAGGGACTCCTGATGGGCCCAGTGGCTGTCGGCTGAGAGGTTCCTGGCTTGGGGGGCTGTGTTGAGCCCCCACTGGGTGTGGCTGGCTTAGAAGAAGT